>NC_061122.1:129272616-129387263 GCF_002878395.1 Capsicum annuum | reverse complement strand
ATCTATCTGTCTGTGTATGTGTCTGTGTGTCTGTGTGTCTGTGTATCTATCCATCTATCCATCCATCTATCTGTCTATCCATCTATCCATCCATTCATCCATCCATCCATCCATCCATCCTTCCATCCATCCATCCATCCATCCATCTATCTATCTATCTATCTATCTATCTATCTATCTATCTATCTATCTATCTATCTATCTATCTATCTATCTATCTATCTAACCCATCTTTGGGTGCTGTATTCCTACATGATGCAGGAATTATCCATTTTACTCCTCCTACTTATCATTCAGATATCCGGGGACAACTATTGGATTCAAGTGGTGAGCTTCCATTTTTCTTAAAGGCTCTATTTCATGGATGTTATTTCATAATTTAACTTATTTATATATATTAGTATTGGCTATGGTTGGGGGCATGTTCCAATTGGATTTTGATATTTTTTAGTTTAGAGGCTTTGTGGTACTGTTATGGGTTGGTATGTGCGGGATTGATATTGGTGTCATCCTTAATATTGGCATTAGTATTGGGGCTGACATCATTCGACATAATTTCTCACTATTCCATCATATTTCATTTTGGGATTAATCATATTATGTTTTGGAACTTATTTAGTTATGGTTGGATATAGGTTCGGTTTGGCTTGGTATGGTTGTACGGTTTGTGGAGGACGATCGGACTCGACTGGGTTGGTCTTGGTAATAGACCTATCCCAGAGTCTTTAATCTAGATAGTTACTCTATCTTGTTATATGTTTAAAATTCAGCCAACTCAAGGCAGACGACTAGAGGTTGGGTTGGGTAACGAGGGTGACCTCCGATCCTGGTTAGACTTGGGATGCCCATTACGACAAAGCCGTAGGTTATGTAGTGTCAAGTTGGTATCAGAGCCTTAGTTTCATGGTTAATTGGGAGTCCACAAAGCCGTGTCTAGCAGAGTCTTTTTTAAGGGTTTGTAGTGCACCACACTCATAAGAAAGAGGGTACAAGGCATTTAGGAATGTTTTACTTTCTTTGTATTCTATTTTTATGCTTGGAGTCTAAATCCTTGAATTCTTGTCCAATTCTTGGTTGTTCACTTTTACAATCATGCCTCGATGATCTGGAACACAAGGAAACTCTTCAGTACCATTTCGGGACAATGTTGACGGGGTATGTCCTATATTAGAGGTTTCCTTTGATATTAGGGTCCTATCCCTGATTGTTCTTGTGTCCCTCTGGTTGCTACTAGCCCTTCTCAGGGTGAGGTAACAAATGCAAAATTTTGCTAGCCTATTCATACTATTGCTCAGTTGGTTGCTTCTCAGGCTTAGCGGGGAATATATAGTGGGCTATCTATTAAGGCCACAAGGGTTTTCCAGTTTATGAAATTGAATCCTCCTACTTTTATAGGTGTAAAGTTGGAGAAGGATCCTCAGGGTTTCTTTGATGAAATAAAGAAGATATTTAGGGTAATACAGGCCATAAATATGGAAGGTGTAAACTTTGCAGCTTATTAGCTCAAGGATATTGTGTACTAATAATATGAAGAGTAGGATACAAATAGAGGTGATGTGGAGGAGTTTTCCTTATGGGATTCCTTTTCTGGTGTTTTTCTGGATTGTTTCTTTCCTTAAGTTCTCAAGAAAGCAAAGATGGAGGTGTTTGTGAATCTTAAGTAAGGGAGAATTTTTGTCAAGGAATATACCTTGAAATTTCATCAGCTGTCAAGGTATGCTCCTGATTTTATGGTTAACATGAGAGTAAGAATAAGAAAGTTTGCTTTTGGGCTATCTCAAGATTTGATCCTGGAAATAAAGACTGCTTTGCTGATTAAGGATATGGATATTTCAAGGTTAGTTGTCCACATACAGTAGGTGGAGAATGAGAAAAGGAAACAGGCAAAGTTTGGAGATAGGCAAGGTAAGAGGAGCAAGTTTTTTGACTAGGGAGGTGGTCGAGACAGAGGTAAATGGCCAAAAAAAGGTAGGGAATCTGGTTTCTTCTCTAGTACTAGTGCTCCTTACCTGAGGCAATTGGGTGATAGAAGTCATGAAAATGGTGATAATTTCTGGGCACAAGGTGCCTAATATCAGGTGAGTGGGGGTCAGTTGGCTTCTCCATGCCCTCTTTGCTAGTTCTGCAGTTGTCTTCATTAGGGTTATTATGACAAAGGAAGGGACAAGTATTTTAAATATGGCCAGCCAGGCAATATGCTCAAGAATTTTTTGGTTAGCAAGGGAGTTTTGAGAGCGGTCAAAGCTTTGGTTGCTTCATCTTCTACTCTTGTGCATAGTGGTGTGGCTTCAGTGCTTTATCTTGCTTCTAGTACCGGCACTGGCACGAATAGGTTGTATGGTCTTATATCTCAGCAGAAATTTGAGGGATCACCTGATGTTGTTACTAGTATATTTTAACTATTTTCTCTTAACATGTATTGTCTGCTTGATCCGAGGTCCTCCACTCTTTCTTATATGACCCCATATGTGGCTGTATTAATGGTTTTAATCCTGAGGTTCTTTTGGATCCTTTTTCTATTTCTTCCATGGCAGGTGACTCGATTATTGCTAAGAGAGTCTATAAGAGGTGTGTGGTAGGCTGACTTTGGTGGATTTGTTTTAACTTGATATGATGGATTTTAATGTTATTTTGGGGATGGATTGGTTACACTCTTGTTACACATCCTTGGATTGTCAGACCCCAAAGGTGTTCTTTAGGTTCCTTAGTGAACCAGTTATAGAGTGGAAGGGTTGGTTCCCTTGCTCCTAGGGATAGGTTTATTCTTATCGTAGAGCTTGGAGGTTAATCTCTAAAGGTTGTCTTTATTAGTTTGTCTAGGTTAAAGATTCTAACTTAAAAGGTCCTTCTTTGCAGTTAGTTCTGGTGGTAAATAAGTTCCTGAGGTCTTTCTGTATGGGCTTCCTTATGTTTCTATGGACAGGAAAATAGAGTGTGGTATTGAATTAGTTTCGAATACTAATCCAATATTTATTCCTTCTTATAGAATAGCTCCGACTGAGTTAAGGAAACTCAAGGAGAAACTTAAGAATCTTCCGGATAAGGGGTTTATTCGTTATAGTGTATCCCCATGGGGTGCATTGGTGTTGTTCGTGTGAAAAAAGATGGTTCCCTTTGGATGTGCATTGACTATTAGAAATTGAATAAGGTAATGATAAAGAACAAGTATCCCCTTCTAAGGATAGATGACTTGTTTGATTAGTTATAAGGAGCTAAGTTTTTTTTCTAAGATAGATCTTTGATATGGGCATCATCAGCTTATGATTAGGGAGGAGGATATCTCTAAGATAGTTTTTCATACTCAGTATGGGCACTTTGAATTCTTGGTAATGTCATTTGGTTTGACTAATGCCCCGGCGACATTTATGGACATAATGAACTGGATTTTTAGGCATGTCTTGGATCTCTTTGTCATTGTGTTTATTGATGACATTCTTGTTTATTCCAAGTGTGAGGTGGATAATGCTAATCACCTATGTATGGTATTGCAGACCTTGAAGGAACAATAGTTGTATGCCAAGTTCTCCAAGTGTGAGTTTGGTTGAACGCTATGACTTTTCATGGTCATATTATTTCTAGTTAGGGGATCACGGTAGATCTTTAAAAGGTGATTGTGGTTAAAAGGTGGCCTAGACCTACGACTCCAACCGATATTTAGAGCTTATTGGGTTTGGCAGGGTATTATCGGCGATTTATGGAAGCTTTTTAATGAAAGTTGCTCCTTTGACTAAGTTGACTCAGAAAAAGGTGAAATTTTCTTGGTTGGATACTTGTGAGGGTACTTTCTAGAATTTGAAAGATAAGCTAATTTTGTCTCCAGTCATGACATTCGCTGAGGGTAGTGAGGGGTTTTTGGTTTATCTTGATGCATCTGGGGTGGGACTTGGTTGTGTTTTGATGGAGCATGAGAAGGTGATTGTCTATGTTTCTAGGTAGTTGAAGGTACATGAGAGGTATTATCCTACTCATTATTTGGAGTTGTTGGTGGTGGTTTTTGCTTTGAAAGTTTGATGGCATTATCTATATGGAGTGCACATTGACATCTTTTCTGATCATAAGAGTTTACCGTATATGTTCACTTAGAAGAAGCGAAATCTAAGTCAAAGAAGACGGTTGGAAGTTCTCAAATACTATGACATGAGTCTTTACTCTCACTTAAGTAAGGCTAACGTGGTTGCGGATGCACTTAGTAGGTTATCCATGGGGAGTTTGGCTCATGTGGAGAAAGGAAAGCGGGAATTGGTGAAAGATATTCATTGGTTGGCTAATCTTGGAGTTCATCTTTTGAACTCCGAGGATGGTGGGGTGACGGTATAGGAAGTGGTTCAGTCATCTCGTGGCGCAGAGATTAAGAAGAACCAAATGCTAGATCCTATCTTGATAAAAATCAAGAGTAATATGGCTATGCAGATGGTAATGGTGTTTGAGATCAGTGGCGATGATACTTTATGGTACCAAGGGAGGTTGTGTGTTCCTGAAGTCATCGGTTGCAACAAAACATCTTGGCTGAGGTGCATGAATCGCGCTACATTGTTCACCCCAGCTCAATGAAGATGTATTATGATCTCAAGGAGATGTATTTGTGGAATGGTATGAAAGGGGCGTGGCTAATTTTGTGGCCAAGTGCTTGGTGTGTCAACAAGTTAAAGTTGAGCACATGAGACCTGGTGGGTTGTATGAAGAAATTGTTTTGACCAAATAAAAATAGGAGGTAATCAATATGGATTTCGTTACTAGTCTTCCTCAAATTCAAAATCAATATAATTCGATTTGGGTTATCGTGGATAAGATAACAAAGTTTTCTTACTTCTTGCCAATGAGGACTACCTTTTAAGTGAAGGATTATGTAAAGTTATATCTTTAGGAGATTGTGAATCTGCATGGGGTACCTATTTTGATTATCTCTGATCATGGTATGCAATTTTCATGTCATTTCTGATGGTCTTTTCAAAATGGATGGAGTACTAAAGTGAGTCTAATATTGCTTTTCATTCTCAGACGAATGGGCAAGCAAAATGAACTATTTAAAATATGTAGGATATGCTTCAAGCATATGAGTTTGATTATGGTGGCGGTTGGGTTGAGCATCTACCTTTTGTAGAGTTTGCTTACAACAATAGCTATCATTCTAGTATTAGTATGTCCCTTTTGAGGCATTGTATTACAAGAGGTGTATATCTCCTATTGGTTGGTTCGAGTTTGGTTAGGCAAATATGTTTTCTCAAAATTTAGTCTATCAAGCTATGGAAAAAGTGAAGGTGATTTTGTATTGTCTTAAGGATGCCCAAAGTCACCAAAATTCCTATGCGAATGTAAGGCATAAAGACTTAGATTTGAGGTTGGGGATAAATTGTTCCTCAAGGTATCTCCCATGAAGAGAGCAATGCGGTTTGGCCAAAACGGGAAGCTTAGTCCCCCATATATTAGTCCTTATGTGATTTTACGGAGGGTTGGAAATATTGCTTATGAATTGGAGTTGTCTCCTAGTTTGAACTCCATTCATCCAGATTTTATTTTTCCTTATTATGGAAGTGTCTTGGTGATCCTTCTTTGATTTTTCCTTTGGAGGGGTTGTATATCTTGGATTTTCTGTATTATGAAAAGGTTCTGGTTGAGATCTTGGATAGGCAGTTTCATCGGTTGCGAACCAAGGATGTGGCTTCGGTTAAGGTTCTATGGTGGAAGCATAAGTTGGAAGAAGCATCATGGGAAACATAAGGAGGGCATGAAGTCCAAGTATCTGCATTTGTTTTCTGCTCCTGGGATTCATACGGAAGGTATGTGTCTTCAACACATGTTTATTTTCTGAGTTTGTTAAAGGAAAGATTAATATATTTGCCTCTTTGTTTCAAACTTTGTTAAAGATTGGAAATATATTTGATAATGCAAATGATTCATGCATGTGATTACCCCTACCTTGTCTGTCATTCAGTGATGATTGTCCCTAGTGGGGGAGACAGAAATATCTTGGTGTTTGGACCTAAGAAAATTTCCTTCATTTTTGGTTTCTGGGCAACATACGACATAGGGGAATGATTCGTACACTTAGGTACGAGTATTATGGTCTAGTTGTATGCTGACCAATGTTGGTTGGTGGGATCGATGTAGTTACTGGAATAGGTATGATTTCGTACTACGAGTCATATAGGTTGGTACGGGTTGTTAGGTTACTTCACTCAACCTTAGACTTGGTAAACTAAGTTTGGTCTGAGTATGAGTGGCTCAGCATGAGACGTAAGCCAGGGTACGAGTTGTACCCAAGACTTGTATGGTGGCCAGTATTCAAATCTCATTGATTCTATTCTGCCAGGGGTACGGTTTATAGGTACTAGTCATACACTTGAATATGACTTGGATTTAGGTATATCATACATTGGATAATGTTTGGTCCAAGAGAAAAAGCCTAGGGTATGAGAGGTGGGTACCACTCGTATAGGATGGGTACGACTCGTAAGGGTTAGTTGTACACTATGATGAGAATTTAATGAAGTTTAAGTGAGGGCAATCTGGACTTTTCCCCTCTTATCGTAATAAGGACTCACGACTTATATTTAACTTGGAAGGTTATTTGCCTTATTATTCTATTCTTAAACATATGGAAAACACTCTTAAATCCTCAATAGAGTTCTTGGGCAAAAGAAGCTAGGGTTTCATCTTAAGGAGTAAATTGGGGATTTTCTTGGTCATTTATCTTCATCATCATCTTTGTTTACGGCATGTTCTCTTCCCTCATTGTTAGTTCCAACTAAAGGCATGGTTTTACACAATGTTTTCATGATTTGAATGTTGTATGATTTTCGGATTTTAAATATGATTTGGTGGTTTTGGTTATGAATGCTTGGTTATGGTTTTCCCATTTTTTTAGTTATGCTTTTATATGCATTACTGGTGGTTTTGGATAATTGGTTTCATGGGAATGGTTCTTTGGTAATGGACTTTGGTTTTGAAAATACTATTCCCCCAATGTTTTTGATAAAATGCCTATAACAACATTTTCACTATATTATTGGATTTTCAATGGAATTTATGCATTGTTTAAACTCGGTAATGGAACCCTAAATGATATGAATGGTTTAAATGGTCTTGAATGGATTGAAAAGGCCTTGGTGGCCATGGTTTTGGTTTAATTGGAAATAACGTGGGGTACATGGTAATCCCCTAAGGATTAGATAAGTACAATACTTGCAAGTTATAGTCGATATGACGATACCACTACTAGTAGCCTTTCTTAATAATAATGGAATAATAGTTTTATTGGAAAATTGTTTAATTAGGTTTAAAAGAGGGGGTGTTTAGCAAAGCCATGGAAGGTGGAGATCCTGGGGGGATTGAAATTGGAAACTCATACTTGTCGATTTGATGGTTGTGTGCATATGGATGGATTTTACTTGGTTTCATAAATGGCATTATTTTATCCTTATCCTGAGTTCATGCTAGCATTCAACCGCTAACCCGTCTTCAAGCACTATATCCCCACGCAGTGCAGGAACCAACCGTTCTACTCCTCCTGCCTAGTATTCAGATATTCAAGGACGAATCCTGGATTGAAGTGGTGAGCTTCTATCTTTTTAGAAGGCTCTATTTCATAGATGTTATTTCATACTTTGAATTATTTATGGATATTGGTGTTGGCTATGGTTGGGGACATGTCCTAACCGGATTTTGGTATTCTTTTGGTTAGAGGCTTTATGGTACTGCGATGGACTGGTATGAGTGTGATTGTAGTTGGTGTCAGCCTTAATATTGACATTGGTATTGGGGATGACATCATTGGACATAATTTCTCGTTGTTCCATTGTATTTCATTTTGGGATTAATCATATTGTGTTTGGAACTTATTTGGTTAATGTTGGATCTATGGTTTGGTTTACCTTGGTATGGTTGTATGGTTGGTGGGGGATGATCTAACTTGGTTAGTTTGGTCTCAATAATAGACCTTCACTGAGTCTATAATTTGGATAGTTACGCTATATTTTTATATGTTTGAAATTCAGCCAACTCAGGGCAGGCGACTGCAGGTTGTGTTGGGTAATAGGGAGTGGGGAGGGGGGGAGGGGGCTCTGGTCCCTGTCGGACTTAGGACGCCCATTACAACAAGGCCCCAGGTTAGGTCGGGTCAATATTAAAAGTTTATTTTAATAGATACTGATTAATTGAAAATTGAGCATAAGTTAGTAGATATAAATGATCCGAATAGTATTCAGTATTCAAAGTTTACAATTAGAAGTATGTTAATCCCATTTTAATAGTATCTAGATCATTTACATGCACCCATTCCTCTATCAGGATGTCACCAACCTAAAACATATAATTAATATGATTATAAGGAAGCCTGGTACAATTTTATTTATGTTAGGCCCAACACTCACTCTTGGTTTGTTAAATATTCAGAGCAGATGAAAACTGTCATAATTCCCCGATGGTTCTACGATTGGTAGAGCTAATTTGGAGGAAATAAACTGGTACTGTAAACACAATTTGAAAAGTTTCAGGCAAAGCATAATATCTCTACACTACCAGAGAATGTTAAATGGTGTAAATTTTTATTGCAAAAAAAATTCATATATTTGTTATTGGTTCTTTGATATTTATGAAATTAGAAGAACCAAATACTTAAGTAAGACCATCAAGATTAAAGGATGGAGTCAAACATAAAACAAACAACAAGTTCATCCTCATGGAAGGAATTGCATCTTTCCAAAGAGGAATCAAAAAGAAGGCTCAAAGAAGCTTTATCAAGTCAAGATAATGAGAATGATTCAAAGTAGATAAGGGAGTTATTAGATACTACATCTTCACGTGCCAGTGAACCTAGCAACGGTGATATGATGGATCCGCAAGGGATAGCACACGCATACCTCCTTAATTAAAAGAAAAGTGCCAACACTCCTTCAACATTTGAAAAGCTACTACATTAATTTGTAGACCCCACAAATAATATAAAGACTAGAAGACAAAAGGCAGAAATGTTCAATGAAGAAAAAGGAAAAATATTCTCAAAATTATCAAAAGTCACATGCTTAATATAATGATGAAAAGATACTTAGAGGCACGTGTAGGACAAATAAGTAGTCATTAGCTACTCCTAGATAGGTGTAGAATAAGTAACATGTATTAGTATATGAAAAAATGTAAAATAGATAGTGTATGTTAGATATTAGTCAACAATTTTTAGGCCTATTTAAGGCTTTAGCATTAAGAAATTTCCCAATTCAGAAATACTCTCTACTACTGTCTGTATTTTCCTTCTATGTTCTCTCTCTTTCCCTAATAAATAAAGTCTTTTTGTAAGTATAAATCTCTACTTCTCTATATTATCTGGTTCAATTTTCTTTTGCTTTACTTTGTTTTAAAATTTATTTTCAATGTTTAAAGTACTTTGTAAATTAATCTACTTTAAATTGTTATCTTGAACCCCATTTCGCCGACCTGTACCCCAAATGGACAAAGTACTTTAAATTTTTATCTTTCTTGAATTTCCCCAATTCTTCTCCCAAATGGTATTAGATCCACGTTGCTTGGGAGGTGATATGATTAGGAGTAGGAGTGGCTAGAGCATTACCTTATCCTAGAGCCGATTGAAATTCGTGTTACTCTTGCAATAATTGTTTATCTAGTTCGTAGTTACTGTTATTATTCATCTATGTTCTTAGTTTTATTCTTTATATTGGGTTTCTATTTAATACAGATTAGAGGTTGGCAGACCTGGAATTTCCATTGGATCAGCTCTGATTATGTGGTGAAAAATAGAGCCAGAACCGAAGGGTGTTCCTGTCGCCAATCCTATATGAATAAACAAAACGAATGTTTGGAGAAGAAAATCATTAATTAGTGCACAAAGAAATAATTATTAGAGTAACATCTACAGTAGATATTGGTTGTAGGATAGTGTTATCTCTTATCTGCTAAATCTTAATGAATACTCCAACCAACCAAAACGTAATAAATAGTGTTAATATTTCTATCACCTCTACTAAGTAGCTAAAATCGAAAGCAATTTAAAAATTGAAACATTCCAAAAGAAATTCTTAATAGAGTCTATAAAATTAGATTTTTTGATTTTGTAAAAAGCTGTAATATTAAAACTTCAGAATATAGTTGATACAAATTGGATTAGTTCTAAGACATTCACTAGAAGTCAAATTTGGGAGCTTCAAAGGATTCAAGGATTGTTCATGAAGTAGGAATTACTTAAAGAAGCCTCTTTACTATCAAGAGGGTGTAATTTGTTAATAATTGCACTCATATTTTTCCAAGGATTGTTGGAGGAGGCAAGGGAAGAAAAAATGGGTCTAGAAAGCACCTTGAAAAAGACTTGCACACAAGGCGCGTTGGATTCGCTTTTGATTCTCTCTAGCATTTTGAGAAAGGATCAAAACATCCCCTAGTGGTCCTTTACTTGCAATTGGGTTACTTTTGGGCACTAAAAGTGTAATAATTAGCATATACTATAAATACTTTACAGGCTAGCTCATTCTCTTAGTTTTCTTGATTATCGATGAATTAATGAATGCTTTTCAATTATGTGAGAGTGTTGGACAACTTTTGTTTAGCCTTTAGTTTAGAAATATTGGTTGAAAGGCAAAACATCTCCTTTGTCACGGAAGAGTTAGGTATTCGAATTAGCTTGTAATCGAGGAAAATTGAGTTAGATATAATCTTCTATTCTTTGTTACTTCTTTATCCTTGTTGAAGGGGAGCCTTGGAGTAACTGGTAAAGTTGCTGCCATGTGACTAGGAGGTCACGAGTTCAAGACTTGAAAATAGCCTCTGACAGAAATACAAGGTAAGGCTGCGTACGATACACCCTTGTGGTGGGGCCCTTCCCTGGACACCGCGTATAGCGGTAGCTTTAGTGCACCGGGCTTCCCTTGTTTTTACTTTCTATCCTTATTGATTATATCTTTACTTTCCCATGTTGCCTTTAGTTTTCATAGTTTTTGATTTAAAGTATCTTTCAAGTGAATAATTTCTATCCTTTTGGTCATTTGATTTCTTAGTTTTCATATTTTGAGTTTCTCTCAATCTAAATATAACAATCTCCTCAAGAACACACAAGAATACCTTAGCTCAAAATGAGTTGAAAATTCAAACTTATGCACTTTTCAACAAAATCATTCCACACATTATTTTGCTCAAATTGATTACCCAACACTTTAAATATTGCAACCAAATTTGAAATCTTAAATCTACTTTAAACTTCTTCTTGAACCTCAAGCTTTCGATGATAGAATAAGGCTCAGTTTCACTCTGATTTAGCTTGAATTTCATATATGGACTCTAATAGTGTTAGGGAATGCAAATTTAAAACTAGAAATACAAGAAAACTCAAAAATCAAAAACTCAAAATATGACCTAAGACCTAAAATATGAATAGTAAAACTTTTTTGTGATTTTTGATTTTCTAAGATGACTAGACCAAGTTTGACTTTATAGGAATGAAATTAAGCTCGGCTTTGCTACCAAGTGATATAGAAGCAAACTACAAAAACTAAAGATGATACAAAAAAGTGAAGATTAATCAATAAGGATATAAATTAGACACATGAAGGAGAAGTAACAAAGAACAAAAGAATTTATCAAACTTAATTACCCTCAATTAAAATCTAATTCAAACACCTAACTATTACGTGACCAAGTGGGAGATGATTTCCCTCTCAACCAACATTTCTAAACAAAATTTTCAACAAAAATTTTCCAACACTCTCACTTAATGGAGAAGCAACATCAATTCATCAATAATCAAGAAAACTAAGAGAATGAGCTAGCCTCCAAAGTATTTATAGTATAGGCTAATTATTACACTTTTATGGCCTAAAAGTGACCCAATTTCAAGAAAAGTCCCACTAAGGGATGTTTTGATCTGCTCTTGAAATACTAGAGCAGATCAAAAGTGGATCCAAAGTGCCTTGGGTAAAATTCATGTCCAAGGGGCTTTCTAGCCTCATTTTGCCTTCCCTTCCATCCTCAAATGATTATTGTACCAAAGTAAGTGCTATTATAAACAACTGTCACCCACTTGATGTTAAGGAGGCTTTTTCAAGTACTTACCATTTCATGAACAATCCAAGGATTCTTTGAAGCTCTCGGGATTGACTTCTAGTGAATGGCTTGGAGCTAATTCAAATTGTATCATCCTCTCCATCTTGAGAAGATTTTGACATAAAATTTAAGGGGTGATCATCCTCTACCCTGTCAAAGAGTGAAATATCACATACATTATTGGTATTGCGCACTTGATATACTGAAGGAAGGCCAGTCTTATAGGCATTTTTGTTTACCCTTTCAAGCACTTGAAATAGACTACCTGTGGCATCAATTTGGATTTTATTTGGGTTTGAAACCTATCTGCCTAGAGGTGCACCCACACCCAATCACTCGGTTCAAGCACAAAACACTTTCTTCCCTTGTTTACTCTTTTAGACACCTCTTGATTCTTCATCTCAAGGAAAATTCTCACCTTTTCATGAAACTTCTTCATGGTTTCTACCCTGTGTTTTCCTTCTAAGCTTATTAAAAGATCACTAGGAAATGGTGTGAGATCTAATGGGGTAAGAATGTTAAAACCATAAACACATTCAAAGGGAGTAATACCAATAGTTGAATGGATAATAAGATTACAAGAAAATTTGACTAGAGGTAAGTGGTCCTCCCAAGAGGCCATTTTTCCTTTAACTATGGTGTGAAACATAAAACCCAAGGTTCTATTTACCACATCAATTTTCCCATCCATTTATGGATGGCCAGATGTTGAGAAAAGTAATTTGGTGTCAAGCCTACCCCACAATGACGTCCAAAAGTGACTAAGGAACTTAGATTCCCTATCACTAACAATGGTCTAAGGATTTCCATGTATTTTGACTACATGCTTGATAAAAAATGAAGCCACATTTGAAGCTTCATTAATTTTATGACATATAATGAAATCGGACATTTTAAGAACTGATAAACCATAACAAAAATTCAATCTGTACCCCTCATTGTCTTAGGAAATCCCAAAACAAAATCCATAGAGATGCCAAGACATGTGCATTGAGAAGTGGGTAGTGGGGTGTATAATCCTTGAGGGAGAAGGAGGTATTTCACGGTTCTACAATCTATTAATTGGCAAAAAATTCTAATAATATCTTGATACATCTTGGGCCAATACAATTGTTACTCAAGGATTCCAAAGGTCTTTTCAATTCCAAAGTGACCCACCACACCCCCATCAAATGCCTCTCTTATTAACAATTCTCTCCATTAGCTAGAAGGCACACACAACCTTCACCCTTTAAATAAGAAACCATCAAACATGGAGTAGGGCATAGAAGAACTATCTCTCTCCCATCTTTCCCTATCCCATGTCTTACAATCTTGGTAGATTTGAACAAATTTGGGGTTTTCAGGGTACATTTTCTTTAGACTCTCAAATCCCATCTATTTTGAAGATAATGTAGAGATAAGAAGATGATTCCTAGATAATGCATTAGCTACCACATTTTTCTTTCCTTTTTTTGTATTAAATTACGTAAGGGAAAGTCTCTAGGAAAGATATACATTGGGCATTTCTTTTACTGAGTTTATCTTATGCTTGGAGATGTTTCAAAAACATATGATTGGTTCGAATAACAAAATCCTTAGGCCACAAATAATGTTTCCAATTACCCAAGGCTCTAATCAAGATGTATAATACAAGATCATAGGTGGAATAATTTGGAGTTATGTCCGTGCGATTTTCACTAGAATAGGCAATAGGCTTATGATCTTGCATTAAGATGACACGTATTCCTTCTTACTAGTATCATATTCAATCTCAAACATCATATCAAAATTGGGTAATTACAACAAGGGGGCAGAGCTAAGCATACCTTTAAATATTCAAATGCATTGTCTTGTTCATCACCCTATTTAAAAGGTTTATCCTTATGTATCACCTTAGTCAAGGGAGTGGTGATAATACCATATCCTTTGACAAATCACCTATAAAAACTAACCAACCCATAGAAGCTTCTTACTCCTCAAATATATTTTAGAGTTCGCCAATTATTGATTTTGCCTATGTTAGATTCATTCACCTTGACTCCTCTTGAGATCAAAACAAATCCCAAGAACACAAATCAAGATTAGCATACAACTTCACCTTTCCAAGCAATTCAAACATATTTTGCTAATGTAAGACATGTTATTTAAGGATTTTCTATAAAGAAGGACACTATAAAAATATACCATAACATATTTCCCAATAAACGATTTTATCACATCGTTCATCAATCTCATAAAGGTATTAAGAGCATTGGTGAGGCCAAAAGGAATGACCAACCATTCATATAGACCAAATTTGGCCTTAAATATGGTCTTCCACTCATCAACCTATTGCATCCAGATTTGGTGGTACTAATTTCTAAGATCTATCTTAGAAAACACATAAGAACTATTCAACTCATCAAGAATATCATCCAAACAAGGAATTGGGTGGCGAAACTTAACCATTATTTTATTGATGGCTCGACAACTAACACACATATGATATGTTCTATTTTTCTTAAGCACTATATATGTCAAAACCACACATGGACTTATTCTCTCTTTGATGTATCCCTTGATGAGGAGTTTCTCAACTTGCCCTTATAGATATTTTATGTCATTTGATTACTTCGGTAGGCCAGCTTATTGGCTAATTGAGAACCCAACATAAAATCAATTTGATGCTCAATTCCTCAAATATGGGGTAATCCTTAGGAAAACTTCTTTGGGAACACATCTTCATAATCTTGAAAAATAATGGAAATATAATAAAGGATAGGAGAAGTAGAGTGGTTAGCATGAAAAGCATGGGCTAGGAGGAACATGGGTGTTTTGTCATCATGTTCTTTGAAAGATATTTGTTCCTAGCCAACATCAATATAGGACTCTTCCCCTTCAACCTTATCTTCTCCTCATCTTCATCTCTTTTCTTTGTTTTGGTTCTCCTTCTCACCTTGTTTCTTACCTTTCTCTTTTAATTCTCTCAACTTTTGGTGACCCTCATTCACTTGAGATGGATAAAGTGGATGCAGAGTGAATTTCCAACCATTCAACTAAAAAAAATACCAATTGGTCCTACTATCATGCTTAGTCGAATGATTATATTTCCATGGCCTCCCAAGCAAGAGATTACAAACTTGTATGGGTATCACATTACAATGTACCTCATAATGATAATTCCTGACTTTGAACTAAATCACCATTTACCTAGTCACTTTAAACTCACCACAATCATTTAACCATTAAAACTTATATTGTGTGGCTTGTTTAGTTTTGGGAAACTTCAAGAAATCAACCAAAGTAGAACTAGCCACAATATCTCAACTTGCATTATCAGTGATTAAAAAGCATACATTTTTCTTTATAAGACATTTTGTATGGAATAGATTCTCCCTTTGACTATGGAGATCTATTTCCTTAATAATCATTGCACGCCGCATAATAAAATTTGAAACCTCATACTCTCCATATTAAGGCCAAGAATCTTCATTATCTTACTCTACTTGCTCATCTTCTTTAGACACTCTCTATCTTGGGATTTTTCATCACTCTCATCTTTTAAATCCCACCTCTTCTTAAAGGAAATATTTCTTTGTTTGGGACATGTATTTTCTTTATGTCCCCATCTTTGTCATTTAAAACATTGAAAACCTTTAGGATTGGAGTAGGTTATTTGTTACCTTTATTTCTTAGCGGGTACTTTGGAGTGGTCTTTTTATGAAATTTTATCATTGAACTTGTATTCCTTATTCTTATTCGACCCCGATGGAGATTGAGATACCTCTTTATTCATACTCCAAGTATTGGTAGATGAGTACATTTTTGGTTTGTATGTTACACTTTTTTTAATATGCTTCTCAATATCCATGGCTACTTGAATATTTATTCTATAGTCTTAAACTTATGTATAGTCATACATGAGGATATATATTTGTTCAACCCAACCTTGAAGCATATAATGTCATGGTACACATTCTCTCGATGATCAAGCTTCAAGATCAATTGTTGGAATTCATCATAATAGGCTACAACACTCTTGCTACCTTGCCTCAAGTAGTACAACTTGGCAAGTATCTCATGTCTATACTTCTTTGGAACATACATTTGTCTCATGAAGATCTTCAATGCATCCCATGGAGGGGGTTTTCCTTTATCCTACACATTTTTAAATCTCTTCACATAATCCTACCATGTATTGGCATACCCTTCTAAATTGGCTATGGCATAGCAACTGTTCTTATCTTTTGTGATATCATTAACTTGGAAGATCTTTTCACAAAAGGACTCCTATGAGAGATAAGCTTCAGGACCACTTTTGCTTTTGAAAGTTAGAAGACTAACCTTGATTGAATTGATATCCACATCTCAATATCTATTACCTTGTTGGTTGCATTAATCATAACCTTGGGGCTAGTTTCCTAAGTTTACTCTACCATCATATACTAAACCAAATCTTTCTCCACAACTTCAACAACCTTTTTTATCCATTGGTCTACTTCTTATTTTCTCTACCAATATGTTAGTTCCAAACTTCATTTGTTGTTCTTTGCTTTCTTTCTTATCTATTTTGATGGGTTGGTTTTAGTTAAGGAGTTTTTGGAATGGGGGAATTTGGTTTAGTAGAGGCTGGGATATTTGGGTTCAAGAGTTATCATTTTGTGTTTGATAGAATTAACGTTGGAGTGGTCGAATGGGATTTTGATTTTATGGATATGTAGTGACTTGAGGAATGGAATCATGTTCTTGTATTTGTGGATTGATTATTTAGTGATGATTTTTTGATGAAATATAAATCTGAGGATTTGGATCATGCCAACTAGTCGAAGCCTAATAGTGTTGAGGTATGGATAGGGATGTATTTTGTCGACCTTCCATGATATTGTAATGACCCTTCTATTTATTTTCAATATTTCCTCTAATATTTGCCATTAGGACTTCTCCATAGATTCCCCAAGTCACTTATGACTCGCTGGGCTGATCATTCAATTATTGGGCAGTTCATTTGGTTTTTTGAACTAATTCCTTCTTAGAAGTTTTCACTGGTTACAAATAACCACCAAGGAAAATACTTTAGTAAAATGATCTTGGATGCAAATTAGACTATGCCAACAGATTTAGAATTTCAATTTTAGGCTAGGTACACATTTGGTTTGCGTACCAATGCACTCGAACTTATTTTGACCTATTGGTCGAAAAGTTGAAAATAAAAATATATGGGTATGGGACCCATATTTGGTTGAAAAAACCTTAGATTGAAAATATGACTTTCCTAGTGCATTTGGAACATCAAATTTAATGTGTTCACATAGTTCATTTGCAAAAATTAGATTCCAAATAAATCTTGAGCCATCATTGCAAACTTGGAAAATTTTCCAATTATGTCGGTGCTGATGCCACGATGATTGTGACAAGGTATATGATGATCGTGCCATGGGAATTGTGGGGAGAAAAGTCAACCATATTATCGTGATAGCAACCCTTCTAATGGCGATCGTAGCACCTCTTTACTTGGTGGGGGTATTTAAAGACCCCTAATTATGATTTCGGTCATTTTCCCCTTAATAGGTATGATAACTCAAAATTGAGTTGTGTTAATGACTTGGAAGCTTTATTATCATCTATTAACGTGAATATCTTAGAATCTAAGTTAAGAATCCTTCAAATTAATGGTTGAATTTCATAGTTTAGACCCAAAACCTTAATTTAGCTAAGGGCTTGATTTAGCCAGAAAAATTTCTTAGTTTTCATCCATTTCTTAAGGTTTATGATTCCTTGTTCATGTATGAATATTTGGTTGACCTTCGAAATGCATTTTTCATAAGTGGGACCCACTTAAGGTTTGTGGTGTCGTTTTGCACTCAAAGCATATTGCTGCAATATAGGTATCATTAGACTCGTATTAATGAGTAGAATATGATTTTGATAGTGTTATAGCATTTCGGGATTGTGAAGTAAAAATGAATACTTGGAGAGCAATTTAAGATTTTATGGTTCGACTTTGAAGTAGGATTCTACCCACTCTTCTTTAAAGTTGATGTGTGATATATATATATATATATATAGATAGATAGATCCTTCCAAGACATAAGGTGTAGCTATTTCTATTTATATAGAGAAATCAAAAAAAGAAATAATATAATAGCTAGAAAACATAATCTAGAAGAAAGTCGAAGAAGGTTATTAGAAGCAAACAGATTACATAAATCCTATAATACATCTAGACAAGTTTGTGAATATTTAGTAAGCGCGTTAAATTGGGAAATACAAGGTTGTGAGAGAGATTTAGAAAATAATATTTCAGGAATAAAGTGGATTAAGGAACGGATTAAGAGAAAATCTTATCAATTAGGATAATAAATGCCAATAAGATATATTGAGTGTATTAGAGAAATACAACGTCAATATTATAGAGAATTTGCTTATAAACATCAGCTTGTAAAAATTCGAAAACAATTTGTAGAAAGATTAGAATTGTTAAATAAAGAAATAAGAAACCTAAAAATAGATATTTTAAATTTTAAAGAAACAGACGAAATAATTACCATAACATCTAACTATTATAAAAAAGCATTAATTTGCGAACAATCTAGGCTGATAGAAAATATACAAGAAGTAGAATTGGATATAACCTATACAAATAATAGATTGAAATATCAAACTAAGCTAAGCAAAAAATACCTTAACTTAAACCACTTAGGATAACAAGATAGCCTCGTTAAAACACCTCGATTACTTAGATCTTAGATTTCAACTAGAAAAGAAATATAGAGTATTAAAAGATAACTCCACTATAAGGTATAATTTCAACCAGGGTGAACATATTTTACATTCAGAAGATAAACAATATAATACAATAATAGACTTTTTGATAAATTCAAGCAAAAAAATTCAGGAAAAGGATAATAGTATAATAAGAATTTTAGAAGAAATAGAAGTTACTCAGAATAAACATAAAAAGATGCTAGATAAGATAGAACAAAATTTAGATTATTTAAAGTCACAAGAAGTAGAAATAGACAGAAAAATCCAGTATTTAAATCACAAGTTTAATTTAGAAAAAATACCTACAAAATTAGAAATTGAAAAACTAATAAAAACCATAATAGAAAGACCTAAAGAATTGGAATTAAAAACAACTCAACTAATATCTAAGCTTGTAGAACAAGTAGAAAATATAACAACAGAGATCAAAGATTTGCAAGAAATAACAAAAAGATTAGATGAAATATCACTTTCATGAGTGAAGAAGATATAAATTATAGTAAAGCACTAGAAAAATCAAGAAATTATCATAGCGAACAAGAAGGATTATCTAAGTATATACCTTCAAGTCAAACAGATAAAATTTTATTAAAATAAAATAATACCATAATAGAGTTATTATTAGACTTACACAAAAAGATAGACATATTAATTAAAGGCAAAGAAACTCAAAAACCCCTCTAGAATAGAAAACTTGGAGCTTTTATTTAAATCACAATGATACAAAGTTTATACAAGAAAGACTGGCTTGTATAATTTTTGGGAGGAAGGATTTAAACATTTCAAGTAGGTTTTGAAGTTGGTTGATTTCACTCTGCCTTCCTTCTAAGAAATATACGCCTTTTATAGGCAAAAACTAGATAAAGTAGTGGTTCTAAGGATTACTACGTGGCCTAAACACATGTGGCCGACACTTAAAGATAAGAGATAAGAAAGAATCTTTAATAATGCAAGCCGGGTACTCTTTTGGGCCCCATCGTCACATGCATTATTAATTCTTCTTTCAAACTTATTTTGATGCGTACTTCAATAGTTTTTCTTTCTTTTGGAAAGTAGTGATAAAGGAAGCACTCTGACCACCCTGATTATTACAAGACATAAAGTGGGCATCCCCACTTGACTATACCAGCTAATAATACAAATTGTATATTGTCTTATGTATCCAAGTTGTGCAGGGCAATTGAGTCGAAGCTCATTCTTGAGTCATCATCTTTATATGGATCCTAAATGTCCTGGAAGTGTGCAATACTATCTTCGTCGTCTGATCTTGCTGAATTATTATCTGTATTATTTATCTCTGGGACAGTTCTGTCTAAATTAGTGGGCTGTCCGTCTGGCTGTCTATTCATATGTTTATCTTGTGTCTGGTTGCTGAAAAATCTCTCTAAAGTCTGTTTAATTATAGTCTCTATTGTTTCATTTTTTCTTTTAGATATTAAAGTCTTCTTTAAAATCTTATTTCCTGATCTTGTTAACTTATGTTTTGATGAAAAACACCCTTCATCTTCACTTTTTGGCAAAGTGACAGCCATTAACGGGTTTGATTTGTCTTTACCGGCCACTGTTTGAACCGGACTAGTTGTACCAACATCCGGTACAGTGGATTTCTAAGCATTTAGTGGGAAATACACACCCTTCTCATTCATTTTTTTAGGAGATGGAGAACTCTGAGTCTGAGTCTGTGTTTTTGCATCCGTCTTACTTACATTTGTCTGCTGGTTGAGCCTTGCTTCTAATAATTGTATCTGCTTTATTAATCTAGCATTTTCCATGAGGAGTGATTCTTTCTGGGCATTTAGTTTCTTGAAATTCTCTGTCATTGAAAAACAATAGTTGCAGAAAATAATCTTTCCAATCTCCTTTTGCAAATTATACTGAGGTATCTGATCTGGATTTTGTCCGAGTGAAGGAGATATATAGTAGTTTGGTCCTAAATATCCTCTAGCATGATTGGTGGCTTCGGTAAAATCATTAAAATCTTTAAAAAGAGGATATATATATATATATATATATATATATAATGCGTGTGAATACAAATGTTAGGCTTGGTTATAATTAGAATTACTTAGTCTTGATTATTGAATTTTTGGGATTAGATGAGGGCTTGGGACTTGTAGGGTGAAATATTTATTACCTCTTTAAAATCCTATTGCCTTCCCCCTAAATTGATCTAATTCATTGATTAGATGTTATATAATTCTATGTTTGAGATGTAGTTTTAGCATTGGAAGAATGATTAGTGTGTTTAATTGGGCTGGAGTGGTATTTTAGGAATTGTAATTTGGGTATAGTTGACCCAAATGCCCATGTTTCTAGGAGAAGTTCCTATCTTATAATTAGTTATAGCTTCCTTGTCATCTAGAAGCTGAATTAGATACCTTATCCTAGTTTGGGGCATAGTTTGCCTAAATATGAAAATTGAGGATTAGAAGTGGGATTGATCGGCCCACTTAGGCCAAGACTTGTGTTAGCCCTTGTGGACTTAGTTGCGGATGTTAGGCCTAGTTGAGACTAATGAGCTTTATTTATGTGAGTTTCTTGGTAAATTGATGGATATTGATGTATTTTTTTCCCGGATAGTGACCAAGGCTTATGGCCAAAATTTTAGGCCTTTAGTGATGATATTCTTCTTATATATGATATTTGGACCATAGAGATGTTATTTCCTCTTAGACTTGATATTTATCCTTTAGAGGTGTTATTTCTACTTATTTATGAAGTTGGGCCCTTAGAGATGTTAGTTCCTCTTAAATATGTTATTTGAACTATAGAGATAATATTCCTCTTAGAAGTGATGTTTGGCCTATAGAGATGCTATTTGCTCTTAGATATGAAATACGACCCTTAAAGTTGATGTTTCTTTTATATATGATAATTTTCCTAGAGAGGAGATATTCTTTATAATCAGAATATATGACCTATAGACATAAGATGCCTTTTAGATATGAGATGCCTCCTAGATATGAGATGATTTTATATATACTATGGCTTATAAATATGATTATTGACACGAGTTTTGGATATGTATATGGGCCTAAGGTCATGATTTTATGTTGTGATTTTTCCATATATATTATTGGACCAAAGGTTGTGTTATGATATAAGTTGGATATCCGAGAAGTAATTATCCTTGTAAAGTATAAGGTTGTGGTTTTAGAATATATATATATATATATATATATATATATATATATATATAAATATATATATACATGTTTATATATTCGGTATGGGATAGAGGAAGATGTTGTATGATATTTATGTTTTCAATGTTTCAATACTAGTGATGGCATGCATAGATTTGGTATATTCATGACCGTTACATCTATGATTAATAAGATTCTAATATATTATAATCTTATTCTCTACATGTTTATATATTCAGTATGGGATGGAGGAAGATGTTGTATGATATTTATGTTTTCAATGTTTGAATACTAGTGATGGCATACATAGATTCGGTATATTAATGACCGTTACATCGATGATTGATACGATTCTATTAGATTATAATCGTATTCTTGTCATCACTAAGGGCTAAAGCCCACTTTCTACCTTAAGAATGGATTTTTTCATAGCAGTAACTGCCTAACTTAATGGGTAAATTATATCGATAAAAGTGGTCAATAGTGACGTTTTATAGATTTGGATGAGATATATTTTGGTCCATGATTTTACACTACTGTTTAATCCATCCATGAGATATTCTAACCCTTTCTACACTTTTATAGAGATTTAGTCCCAAATTTTACTCCGGGCAACAAACTTACAAATTTAGACGCTTTTAGCCATGACTTGAGTTTATGCACCTAATATATATACACTTACTAAGGTTGTGATATTGATGATGAATGATAAACTATGGAAATATACTCTACCATGCTTTATCTTTTATGTTTAATTACATATTACCATCGTGGAGCTTGTCACTTACTTTAGCCTTTGTGGGGTTTGCTCTATATTATGTGACACTAGTTTAATATTATGATGATGATATTGATACCTGACTAGGATGGAGGATATTATGATGATATGATGATACCCAACAAGGTCATAAGATATTATAATGATGATATTGATACCCATCAAGGCCGAAGGATGTTGTGATGATTATATACCCGGCAAGGTCAGAGGTTTATTATGATGATAAAATTCATGAAAATGATGATTATGGTATTGTGGAATTTGTTGCATTTATTTTTGCATGTGCATTACCTATCACTAGTATGTACTAATGTCTATTAGTCGGTATTGGATGAGTGCATAGATATAGGTGATAACTATGCCTTCTGACTGTTGTATGTTGATAGAACCTTCTAAACCTAGGGCAGTGCGGGTACTCATATGCTTAGCTAGGTATTTAGTTATCTAAAATAGCGATTATTTGTGTTGTTATTGACATTGTTAATATCACTGTTATAATCATTATTATGGCTAGTTTATGATAAATTGGTCATTAATTTAGTATTGATATTTGAGGTATGTTTCTAACCTCTTTTATCTTACGATTGCATTATTATACATATTTGTCTCATGTTGAGATATAAGGGTTAGAATCTCTGAGTATGATAGTATTAAATCCTAATAGGATAATAATAATGTCTTAAAATGAGGACATGATGACTTGGGTTAGGCTTTGAGTTGACCTCATATCTACATATATACATATATATATAGCTATATGTAGCTGTGGTACTACCATATCTCATTTCCTTTATTTTTTCAGATTGTATATTTATTCCTTGGCCTTGTATATTATTATATATTCTTCTTCCTCTCTTTATTCATATATTATCCAAGGATGTATGGTATAATGTTGAGATTACTAGGTACGACTGGAATAAGATAGTGCACCCTTATTACTCACTTAGCCTTATTATGTTGGTCTATTGCATGTGAATAAGATGGTTGTTCCTTATTACCTCATTGGCTTGTTATATGATTTATGGACTCTTGGGTATAGTTTCTATTCTATAAATATGTTGTATATATCTACTTTATCTTTGGAGATCAGTTGGTAGATGCCTAATAAATAAAATTTATTTGGTACTCATACTATATTTTTGTAGCCTGCAGATCATAGTACGAGTTATCATTATTGATGCATGCATCGTGTGAAGCAGCCATTGTTCAAAGACTTGAAGTGAGCTCCTGATGTTTAGAGTATTACTTATCTCTCTTTTATGTACTAAATTTGTCTCTATGTTGTATTTGAAGATGAATTATATAAGTGTAATTTACTTCATCTATTCCACTTTTGTAATGTTGTTATATTAGAGGCCTTTGTACTGATACCACCAGGTTTGGAGACTTTATTATGTGTTTGATTCTCTTATTTTATTTATTTACCATTCATTTCTATTTATATTTGGGTAGTTCATTACTAGCCATTTCGGAAAATGAGGTTGGCTTACTTACTTTTAGATTTTATTAGCCATCATGACCTAAAAAATTAGGTCGTGACTAATTGGTATCAGATCCGAGGCATTACGGATGTATTATTACAAGAGCTAAGTGTTAGTAGAGTCCTACAGATCAATGTAGAGATGTCTATAAGATATATTTGGGAAGATACATGGACATTTTAGGAAATTCACTTCTTGACTCCTTATCGTGTGTCCGCATTACTATGAAACTCTAACACATTCTTTGACTCTATTTTTTCCCTAATGAATAAATAAAGATGGACGACATTGTGGATGCGAATTCGACATGTGTTTCAAGAGTTTTAGCGTAGCATTGGACTAAAGAGTTAGAGATGGATGTTGAAGAACTTCAACATCAGCCAAAAAGATTTAGAGCTAGATTAGGCTCTAGTTAAGATCATGGCTAATTCAGCCATTTTAGATTTAACATTAGGGATTTGAGTCATGTTGTACATCCCTTTCATCCATGGATGGCATTTGATTCATCGAGCAGTTCTCAGACCATAGTTGGGTCTATTGGTGTTCATTTGGGATCTTTACCAGTTTCTAAGTACAAAATTAGGTATCTCGAGTGGGCTAGACTTATTTCTATGCTATATTCTTCTGAGCCAGACATAGTGCATGGATTTGTTTATGGACTAGTATTGTCACTCCTCTTAGCATCAAAGAACTTGTACCAGCTGGGTCTTCCTTCCCTTAAGATGTTGATTATTAGAGAACCAAAGAGAGCATATGTTTTGAGACTTATGGAGTTGGCGGCAAGAGGCCATGCCCCTGGTATGGTGTTTTTAGTATTTCATCTGGGATGAGGATCCTTTAAGTTAAGTTTATATTTACCTGCAACCCATCATCTCTACATAGGTAGTATTTCAAACCATGAGTAGTTCTCAAATTAGTTATAATGATTATAGTGGGCAGAGTCCCCATCAGACTTATAGAGTTTCTATATGATTCTTCTGGCCATATCAGTCATTCTAGATTATGAGGGGTAGTATCTTAAAGTATTATAGGATCTTGTTTTGGTTGGGTCGTGGTGGAAAACAATTTATAGAATACTTCAGATATGAGATAGTTGTCCAAACAGAGTTAGCATGTATTCCCCACTATCCTAAAATCTATGAGACAGACTATATTGTAAAAGGATGGATATTCGATTAGAGATTTCTCTTAGTGTCAGTTGGCCAGCCATTTGGGCTTAGTTGCTCTCAAGGATTTGTTCTTCAAGAGTTATTAACATGGTAGAGAGATAAGTTATTGGTCTAGAAAGTGTCCCAAACATGGGATTTCTAGTCATTCAGCTTATTCTGATCAGCCTTATGATGATATGGCATCTTCCTTTAGAAATTGTACACTTGGCTCCTTAGTTGATGATTTAATCAATCGATTTGAGTTTGACATGTTAAAATTTATTTTACCTATGCCCGTCAGGCATGTGTTATTGATTTCATTGTGGTAGGTGTGCTTTTATTTTCGTCATTTATCTTTTGTTATGTATATTGGTGTTTTCATACCCATTGATGATTATATGCCTTTATAAGTTGATATTGATTATTGCATGTCTTGTTATTAAATTCATGGTTATACGATTACTCCCATGGTTTATTTCTTTTAGTAGTGGATGGAGCAGATCTATGCTGATATTTCTCATTATGAGTGTAGCCTTTGGGTTTGAGTCCCATTATCTTATCATATTGGCCTTATTATGGCCCTGAGTGGTATATGATATTTCTATTCATTTTGCTACTGTCTATTCATTATTTCATATTATAACTTGATGTAATTGATCCTTACTGGGGAGCTGTATAGACTAGTGTTATCTAGTTAGAATTCCACTTCATTGTGATCTTATTCAATGGCTTGAGTAGATATATCACAAATGGATGTTTTCTTTCCCATAGCACAATGAGGTTGATTATTTTCCCTCTTGGTTATCTATTTTAGATGGATTCGAGAATGAATTATGGTATCAAAGGTAAGGTGACTTTTCGTGGTTCTGTTTGACTCTAGTGTTGGCAATTTAGTTAAATTGCCTTTTATTAAGCTTGGGATCCTTAGATTTGCCTTCAAGGTTGCATAGACCTTTATTGTAGCTATACCTTTCTAAATAGACCATTTGTGAGCTTGACCAATTTTGGGTCTGTTCTTCATTATGGCTATTTCTTTGCCTGATAGTGGTTTTGATATTGAGAGTGAGATGTCTTGGATTTATCTCATAAGTTTTTTGGTTTGTTCCCTTGTGATGGGTTGCCTTTATTATTGGAGTGAAGGTTGGGTTCTCTTTTTTTATTATGTTATGGTTTTGTCTAGTGGAGTAGGAAAGTTAGAGACATGTGGCCTTTACTGAGATAGCTTATTAAGTTGGCAAATCTAAATTTCTTTATCTTGAGTTGCTGGTTTTCTAGTGGAGGTCTTGACTTTGACCTTGGTTTTGAGATTGGTATTTTCTTTTTCGATGATGTAATTCTTGAGTGGATTCAAAAAAATCCCCATTTTAGTACTTGTTTGGCCTAATAAGTCATGGTGGAGTAAATCTGCTTTATGATATGTGTCTATGGCTATTCATTGTCGAGATATAGTATTAGATTGGTTAGTTTTTGGCTGAAGTTGCATTTTTGTGAGTAGTTATAGTTCTTACCTTTACTAGTGTGGTCTGCAGCATTGAGAAGTTAGAGGGCATATTTTGACAGTGTATGCCCTTCGGAGAATATGGAGAGGATTTCTTAATGTTTTTGCATATAATTAATGCTCTATCGCAAATATGTTCTTTATCTATGTTTTGATTTTGGCTTGGCATGATTTTATGAAGGTATGTCTGATTTAGACTGTATGGTCATGTATATAATTGACCTTTGTTCGGATTCATTGGCTCAATTTTAGATTTTGCGCCTTGGAATATCGATTTGGGAGTCATGATGGATATGCAGTATTAATGCCAATCCATCTTTTGGTTTAGCATGGCTAGTTGAGATCAGGATATTAAAAATTATGGTGGATATTTCAGCTTAGAGTTGTTGAGCTGAGTGCAACCTTCGTTTTTAGATTAATCTCAATTTAGTTTTCATGTATAGTCTGGTTTAGCCTACTCTACAGTTACCCATTCAGTCATCTCGACTTTGGATAGATTATAGTTGATAAGTGTTCAAATGATTGAATAGGGACCCGGTTGTTACATCTTGGGTTTTGGCCCTTATAATTTTTCTTGGAATTCAATTCACTAAACCCAATATGACTCATGGTATGAGCCATATGTTAGGGTTTGAGTGGTATGGTCTAGTCGTATGCTGACCAGTTATACTGATACACATAAATTATACCTCTCTTATGAGAGAGCAAGCGGTCGCTATCAAATATAGAACCCAACTAGGTTGGGGTCGAATCCTATAGGGAACACTGTGTTCACTAAGTATTGTGGTTGTTACTGGACTGTTGATCAAAGATTTTGGGTTAAAAGGGGGGTTTTGACTTGTGAAATGTATCCAAAAATTTGTAATAAAAAAGGTTCCAACTAATAATTCTTTTTGCAATACTAATTCAATGAGATTAAGCAAACTAGAGTTATGGTTACCAAGATGTTCAAGCAACTTGGGTTGTGAATTATCGTAAATTTCCAATTAATAATTCAATTACAAGAGTTGTTGAATTCTATAAGTTACCCATTAGTTTCTCAACCTAAATGGGTAGTTCATTCTTTAATTCTCTCAAACTTAAAGAATAGGTTAATTATTCAACTCTTCTCTCATGTGGATTTATCCCTTTAAGGCATCAACGAATAACCCAAAGGTTAAAGCCCTTATATTCCATGTAAACCTCTTCTTTTCCCTAACAAATACTTTTCTAATCAAACAAGTTATATTCTTGGGATCACCCTTCAAGTTTGCAACCAAGAAGGGTAATTACTATGAAGAAGGGTTTATACAATTTTAATAACAATGGAAATCAAGTGTTTTCACAACCCCAATCAGCCATTCACATCAAGGCTCCTATAACCCTAGTTATGAGAGCTTAGCCACACATCTCCACAGAAGAAGAAGAAAATATCATTGTGCTATTCATAAGTGAATAGAGAAATTACTTACAAAAGTCACAAGGATTGTTCTTGAATCTTCCTTAAAAAATGAAAATAAAAAATGATTAGATCCCCGATTCTAGCTTGAACCCCTAAGAAAACTAGGTTACAATAATTTTTTTAAAAAATAAAAATATGAAAATGATACCTAAATAAAACCTAAATTGGGTATTTATATGTTCCCAGGTGCAGAGGATTTAAAATTTAAACGTACAAAAAGTCGTGTCCAAGTTGACGGTCAAATCGACAGCCCTTCGGTAGACTGACAATCTGTCAAGTGGACCATTATTGAGAGTCCCAAAATTCCATGTTCTGGATAAGGGTTGGTGGCTATGTCGGTGGTCCATCGCTGGTCCGACAGCTCGTTGCGCGTGTCGTCACTTCTCCTTCCAGATGCCATGTTCTATTTTGTCCTGACGGCCAAGTTGGCGGTTCATCGAATGGTTGGCGGTCCACCACTTGGACCATCCCAGAGCTCATTTATTTGTTTCTTTCTGTTTAACTCTGAAGACCACTATGGCGGCCGTCGCATGGTTGACAGTTCACCAGTTTGACTGTCCGTAGCATTTTTCTGCTATTTTTCCAAATTTCTCCTCCAACTAACTCTTTCACATGAAAACACTAAAATATAGTATTAAATACAACACCAGTTGCTTGAAAATATACAATTATCCCTTAAAAAAGATGTAAAATATTCCATCAAATGTCGAAACATCAGTTACGACTTGAGGGATAAGAGTTGTATGGTTAGGTATGAGTCGTTTCTAGTATTCGTAGAGGGGACAGTGTTCAATCCTCTCGGTATTCTATTCTTATAGTGATACGAATGAACAGTATGGATCGTATGCTTTGGATATGACTTGGTTGGATGAGTCGTATGCTGAATAGTATTAGGTACATTGGTTGGGGTAGAATACGAGTGGCAGGTACCACTCTTACCTGAAGGGTACGACTTGTATAGGTCAGTCGTATCTCTATGATGGGATTTTTATGTAACTTAAGTGAGGATAATCTGGACATTGCCCTACTTACCCTAAAAAGATCCCACAGTTTCTAGCCTATTTGGGAGGCTATTTACTTTATTATTTCTCTCTTTAACAATTAGAAACTGCTCCTAAATAATATAAAATCCTCTTAAAATCTTTGGGGCAAGAAAGCTAGGGTTTAATCTTGAGGACTAATTTAGGGCTAGCATTAGTGATTTTTTCCCATCAATTCTTCGGTATAAGGAATGTTCTCTTCCCTCATTGTTAGTTCCAACTAAAGGTATGATTTTACTATTAGTTTTTATGATTTTATTGTTGAATGCTTTGGGTTTTCAAATATGATTTGGGGCTTTTGTTTATGAATGGTTAGTTATAGTTACCTATCATTTTAATTATGCTTTTCTATGCGTTAATGGTGGTTTTGGATAATTGTATTATATGGGAATTGGTGTTGGTAATTGGAATAGGTTTTGGATATATATTATACCCCCAATGTGTTTGACAAAATGCTTATAAAGATATGTTCATTACATTGACTTCTTTTCTATGGAACTCTTGCTCTTTTTAAACTTTGTAAAGGATTTATGCATGGTTTAAATAGTTTGGAAAGGTAAATGGCTAAATATTTATGCTTGTGGGGTATGGATTCCTAAGTAGATTTAATATGCTAATTGGAAGGGCAACTAAGGTCCCTTATACCTATATGTAGTTGGCTATGGATAGTACTTCCAAGTAAGGTTGGTATGATGATACAACCACTAAATAGCCTTGGTTAATAAATGGTAAATGAATTTCTTAGAAATAGTTTTAATTGGGCATTAAAGGGGGAAGTGTAGCTAAACCTTGGAAGGTAGAGGTCCTGAAGGGACCAAAGATGGAAACTTATATTTGTCGGTATGAGGTTGGTCTTGGTAGATCGTATGCATGATGTCACACCTCATATTGGGGGATGTAATAGTCATCCCAACGGGGTATTTCCCTGGTCGTGCAGCTACACAAACTGGGGCCTTTTCAGCTAGGGGAGCTGAACCCATATTGCTCATGAGTGCTTTAGGACAACAATGCCACACAACCCAGGTAAAGGTTTTAAATGGATGCTAAACCTGCATTCCCTTTCTAGGCACTTATATATGTATGGTTGTATTAATTATGGATGGCTTTACTTGGTTTTTTTACTCGAATTATTTTATCCTTATCCTGAGTTTATGCTAGTGATCACTCGCTAACCCATCTATTGATGGCTGTATACCTATGCTATGCAGGAAGAAACCATTTTACTCCTATCTAGTATGTTGATTCAATATTAGTATTTGGACTAAAGTGGCGAGCTTCCATCCTTTCGAAAGACTTCATTTCATGTTATGGACATCTTTGGACAATTTAATTTTATTTTGGATATTAGTTTCGGCCATGGTTGGGGGTATATCCCAATTGAATTTGTTACTCTTTGGGATAGAGGCTTTTGGTACTTCTGGGGGTTGGTATACACAGGATCGGTATTGGTGTTTGCCTTGGCATTGGTATTGGTGTTAGGGATTACACCCTTGGATGATAATTTTGGTTGTTCCATTGTATTACATTTTGGAATTGATTATCATATTATGTTTTGGTATTCTCTTTGGTAATGGCCTTTGGTTTGGGTTGGTATGGTTGGATAGTTGATTTGGTACGATTAGATTCAGTTGGGTTGATCATGGTTGTGACCCTATCCCTGAGGTGGTTGGGTTGGGTACAGTCCCCGATCCTGGTTGGACTTTCGATGCCCATTACGTGTAGTCCCTGGTTTGGGTCGTGATGAGCTTGTATCAGAGCTTTAGGTTCATGGTCGATTAGGAAGTCCACAAAGCAATGTCGAGTAGAGTCTCTTGTACGGGTATGTAGCACGCCACACTCATAAGAGAGAGTTTTTAGGACATTTAGGAATGTTTCACTTTCTTGGTATTCTATTTTCAAGCTTAGATTCTAAATTCCGTCAATCTTCACTAATCCTTATTTGTTTGTCTTTCAGATCATGCCTCGTAGATCTAGAAACAAGGAAATTCTTCTATCCCATCTGGGGATGATGCTGAAGGGTACATCCTACGATGAGGGTACATCTTTTATCTTAGGGTCCTATTCTAGATAGTACTGTGGTTCCTTCTAATTCTACCAGTTCTCCTCAGGCCTCTCAGGGCAATGTGTTGAATGCAGAATTTTGTCAATCTATCCATGTTATTTCTAAGTTGGTTTCTACTCAGGCTAAAAGGGATGTATCTGGTAGGTTGTCTAATGAGGCCACAAGGTTTGGCAAATTTTTGAAGATGGGTCCTCCTGCTTTTACTTGAGTGGATTCAAGAAATCCCCATTTCAAATATGAGGCTTGGTGGAGTGAATCTGCTTTATGTTATGTGCCTATGGCTATTCATTGTCAAGATATCGTCTTGGATTGGTTTGTTTTTTGCTGAATTTGCATTTTTTTGTGTTGTTAGAGTTTTTACCTTTACTAGTGTGGTTTCCTTCCTTGAGAAGTCATTGAGCATATTTTAACAGTGCATGCCCTCCAGAGAATATGGAGGGGATTCTTAAGGTTTTAGCTTATGATTAATCCTCTATCACAAATTTTTTCTTTATCTATGTTTTGATTTTGGCTCAGCATGATTTGGTGAAGGTATGTCTAATTCAGAATATATGGTCGATGTATATATTTTACCTTGGTCCGGATTCACTGGCTCAATTTTAGATTTGGCACCTTGGAATATCGATTTGGGAGTCATGCTGGATTTGGAGTATTAATGCCTACCCATCTTTAGGTTTGGTTTAGGTACTTGAGATCAGGATATTAAAACTTAAGGTGGATATTTTAGCTTAGAGTGGTTGAGCTGAGTGTAACCTTCATTTTTAGATTTATCTCAATTTAGTTTTCATATATAGTCTGGTTGAACTTACTCTACAGTTACCTATTCAGTTGTCTCAACTTTGGATAGATTATAGTTGATAAGTGTTCAAATGATTGAATAGGGACCTGGTTGTTACATCTTGGGTTTTGGCCCTTAGAATTTTTCTTGGAATTCTATTCTCCAAACCCAATACGACTCATGGGTACGAGCCGTATGTTGGGATATGAGTGGTATAGTCTAGTTGTATGCTGACCAGTGTCGGTTGGCGGGATAGATGGGTTACTGGAATGGATACTAATACACCTAAAGTACACCTCTTTTATGTGAGAGTAAGTGGTCGTTGTCAAATATAGAACCCAATTAGGTTGGGGTCGAATCCCATAGGGAATATTATGTTCACTAAGTATTGTGGTTGTTACTAGACTGTTGATCAAATGTTCTGAGTTAAAAGGGGAGTTTTGACTTGTAAAATGTATCCTAATATTTGTAACAGGAAAGGTTCCAGCTAATGATTGTTATTGCAATACCGATTCAATGAGATTAAACAAACTAGAGTTATGGTTACCAAGATGTTCAAGTAGTTTGGGTTATGAATCCAATTAATAAATTCAATTGCAAGAGTTGTTGAATTCTATAAGTTACCCATTAGTTTCTCAACCTAAATGGGTAGTTCATTCTTAAATTCCCTTGAACTTAAAGAATGGGTTAATTGTTCAACTCTTCTCTCATGCGGATTGATCCCGTTAAGGCATCAACCAATAACCCAAAGGTAAAAGCCCTTAGATTCCATGTAAACCTCTTCTTTTCCCGACAAACACTTTTCTACCCAAACAAGTGATGTTCTTGGGCTCACCTTTCAAGTTTGCAACCAAGAAGGGTCATTAATATGAAGAAGGGGTTTTACAATTTTAATAACAATAGAAATCAAGTGTTTTCACAACCCCAATTAGCCATTCACATCAAGGCTCCCATAACCTTAGTTATGGGAGCTTAGCCACACATCTCCATAGAAAACTTCATTGTGTTATTCATAAGTGAATAGAGAAATTACTTACAAAAGTCACAAGGATTGTTCTTGAATCTTCCTTAAAAAATTAGAATAAAAAATGATTAGATCCGCAATTCTAGCTTAAATCCCCGAGTAAACTATGTTCTAATAATTTTTTAAAAAATGGAACTATGAAAATGATACCTAAGTTAAACCTAAACTGGGTATTTTAAATTTCCCAGGTGTAGAGGATTTAAAATTTAAACTCAGAAAAGCCGTGGCTAAGTTGACAGTCACATCGATGGCCCATCGGTAGACTGATGGTCCGTCGAGTGGACCATCCTTGAGAGTCCTAAAATTCCATGATCTGGATAAGAGTTGCAGTTATGTCGGCGATCCATCGCTGGTCCGGCGGCCCATCATGCGTTCTGTCACTTGATCCTCTAAGAAGCCATGTTTTGTTTTTTCCTGACGACCAAGTTGGGGTCCATCTAATGGCTGACGTCCGCCACTTAGACCGTCACAGAGTTCATTCATTTGTTTTCTTTATTTAACTCTGGCGACCACTATGGAGGTTCGTCAGAAGGCTGACGGTCCGCCAATTTGATCGTCAGTTGCCTTTTTCTGCTATTTTTCCAAGTTTCTCTTCCAGCTAACTCCTTAACCTGAAAACACTTAAATCCAGTATTAAATAAAACCTCATTTAATTTAAAATATACAATTATCCCTTGAAAAAGATGTAAAATGTTCCATCAAAAGTTGAAACATCAACTCCCTCAACTTAAGACAATTGTTTGTCCTCAAGAAACTCAGCACCAAATTGCACACATAAATAACATAATGACAGACAATCGACTATTGAACTAGATTTCACACAACCATTCACTTGTCATCTCACTTATATGGGACCAACACATCAGGATTTACAACAAGCATTGTTTATAATTCAGCACATACACAAACATAGATATAATATCCCACAGATATTAGCAAGCTAAGTGTAACTCAAGTTTCCCTCATAGTTAATGAAATCCACCACTAATTATAGTTTATGGACAAAATAAAAACTCTCAAACTCATCAAAGAAGTTACAAACATAGTCTACATACCCATAGGCTTGCCCTTATCATGTAGTGCTCCCTTATAGTTGATCTGCCAAGATTAATCAAGTTTTTTCCAGGCTTGTAATGAGGCTCTGGGGCTAGGTGAGGACAATTTTTAGGAAAAGTGACTCAACATTAAGACTTAACTCTATCTGCCCTTGAATTCTGCTCACCAACTACTACTTTATCAGCTCATTTACAATCTCTATTTTTATTTACACTTTTCCCTAACCCCAATTTTTTATAAGCATCAGCCACCCTAGACTTATGCTGATACAGTAAGTTAAGGTGCACAATATCTTAAACAGATCAAGGCCAAATGCTTTATTTTAGCTCTAAACCACTTTTCTATTAAACAACTTACATCTTGACAATAGCCACCCTCAACTTAGGAGTTTTGCGTAAGTTAAGGTTCACAATGTCCAATATTGGACCAGGGCCAAATATAAGTGTTAACAGCCTAAAGAAAGTTAAGCTGAGTAATTGGGAATGAAGAAAACTAACATAGGCTCAAAAATGGTTTGAGAAAATGGAAAAATCTTTTTGGTTGGGTCAGTGATTTTTAACTAAGTGGATTGAAAGTACAAGGAGGCCTGCTATCATATCTTATTGCATCAACCACAAAAAAGCAACAATGAACCAGGAAAGTTCTAGGTACTACACCATACAAGAACTAACACAAACCCTCAGACACACAGGCAACTGAGTCTAACTCATTCTACTGTTCTTTGGATTTCCATCACATGATCGTGCATATCTTACGTACTAATGCCAATTACAAAATCACTAAATGTTGATTACATATGTTAAATGATAAGATTAAATAATCATATAAACATGTTCATAGCCTTATGCCAAAATCATTCATCATCCATATACACAAAAAGATGCTAAAATAAAAGACACTTCTCTTTACATATAAACATTACCAAACAGATATTTACATCACAACCTAAGAAAATAAAATGTAATACTAGACATGCCGGTTGTACTAGATAGCACACGGGAGGAAAAGAACATCGGCAAAAAAAACCCAATGGTATAAGTACACCCACCCCCACATAAAATAAATGCATTGTCCTCAATGCATAAAATTAAAGTACAGAGGATGGGAAATATATGTAAAGCCTCTTATCCAGATGAGGCACCAGTAAAATATGGTGAGTCTTTAATATCCTCACCTGCTGCAACGTTGACCCCTATAGTGGTAGGGGTACTCACAATCTCTTTCTCTGGAATTGAAGGTATCATATCTCGAGCTGGGTCTGAACTGGGCCCCCTTGCTGGGGTAGAATTGGTAGATACTCTAGCAGCTCCATCTTCTGCTTTCTTTTATCTTTTCTTTTCATATCTCCTGGATATTTTTACAGCTTTTCTCATATCATAATCTTCTTGCTCTTACGGTGTCATTGGTTCTCTTCTTCTCCTTCTGGAAGCTTTTCTATATGTGCTTTTACTTGTACTTTAATCCAACTTCTTACCTTTGTCTTTCAATGTCTTCCCCATCAGGTCAAAAATACCTTCATCTTCATCGTTTTTTACCAAAGTAGGGTAAATGAATTGCTGTTGTGACTGCTTTCTCTTCAACTCTGCTATGTCCGCTTGTGCTTGTTTAAATTCTGCCATAAACTCAACAAGATTCGAAACGTATATCACATCCAACCTTTTATTAAATCTCTCTTCCATGTGATCCCTCCTAAGTTGAATGTTTTGAAATGGATGGATTTCTTCTGCCATAATTTGATCAATAAAAGGCTTGAATTGCGAAGACCATGTGTCCAGCTACTTCTTAAACTTCTTTTGTAGCTTAAACGACTTGGCAAAAATTTTCCTGCATTAACCTGTACTTCAAATAATCTGTCCCATCCATTGGTGGCATAGAATTTAATCCTGTAGATGTACTAAGTGACATATAATCAGGCGGCACATAAGTAGTGATAGGAATGGGAGTACCAGAAGGAATTTCAGAAGTATCGGGGGCTGGCACTAACTGTGTCTGGTAGGCTGGAGGTTTGGTTACTCGCATCTCAAACTTTGAGTCATCTTTTGACTTCTCAATCTATTGCCTATATGTATCCCAAACTTTGTTATCAACTCCTTGAATCAAAGGCACATTAGCCTGCCTAAATAGCTTTGTTATTAGACATGGGAACGGTTGTGCACCTGTCACTTTGTGTGCCCTCACAAATATTTCATCAACAATAATTTGGTCAAAATTAATATTTAGCCCTGCAATTAAACTATCCACCAACACAGGCCCGTGGCTATCCAAATTAGCATCTCCTTCTATTAGCATCAACCTTAACCGAACAATATCCCACCAGAACTTAGCTTGAAAGCTAAAGGAGGACTTAGTAACGTGATCTCGAGGGTTGGATTCCTAGGCAAGGTTACCATCATCAGTCAGTATACCAGACAACCACAGCCTTTCAGTCAATGCTAAAGTTAGACGATGCTCAAGATCAAGAACCGCAGTCGGTGCCTTATAGTCGGGCCCAAACAATATTCTGTTTATTGTTCGAGCCGATATATTAATGTTAATTCCTCTCTTTGGGAATGATTCCCTATTTGGAAAGTATGAGATCTTCATGCCTTTGGGAAAATCCTTCTCTATTAGATCCAAATAGTTGGCGAAAAACTCCCTTATCAGATTCGGTTAATAAAAACCAAATGACTTCCTCATCCTGGCTAACTCATACTTATTGAACTGTCGCTCCAATTTTAGATATTCGTGCAACTCTCGTCACTACTTGGTACTCTTTGGAGATTGGCCCACTCGCTATCGGTTCTAGTCCATCAAGGAACTTTTCCTTTGAACCATCAATCTACCACCCGAGTGCCTCCCTCATTTGAGGATATTTGCTCTTAAGCATATTTTTCTCCTTGTTCTCTGCATCATATGGCCAGCTTCCTCCTCAATAGGGTTGGGGTTATATGTGTTGACCCCTTTTTTGTCTGGGCTCGAGTTAGTACTACTAGTGATTCTCTCACTCTCCTCTTCAGACTGGGAAAGTATGGGGATTATTTTGGCTCATTGTTAAGTGTTAAAGGCAGGTGCCTCATTACTCCTTACCTTCTCGCTTCTTCCTCGTGGTGTACCAATACCTCTGATCAAAGGGAGTTTACATGCCATAATGCCTGATAAAGGAACAAGGAATCAGTTTGTAGGTCAGACCGGATTGAAAAGAGTGAAAATATGGCTTGATGGTAGGTCTAACGGTCGGTTAAGACATCGATGGTCTATCGGACTCACAATTAGGCCTTAACCAGTATGCTAAGATCTTTCAGAATCTTGTGATGGTTGACTTAATGGTCCATCATGTTACTGACGGCCCGCTAAGTCATCCATCGTATCTTATCTAGTGAACCTCATGATTGGCATCTTTATGATAGTTCACCTAGTGGTCCATCGCAAGTACAATGGTCTGCCAAGCTGGCCGTCATTACCCTTTTTAGTTTTAGACTTTGCTTTGACATTTTGTCGAACACTTGGTGTGCAACCATGATTTTTAACAAAATAATTGGCATGAACATAGGGTTCAATTAAACTTTTCCCACTTTCAATATGTGGGTTACTCAGACTTCACCTGTATCAGTGCACAACATGGTTCAACTTTTTATATTACAATCAAAACTAAGCATAAACAAGAAGAAATTTTCTTTCTTTAATAACCAATAACTTAACCACTCGATAATTAGCAAATCAAAGAAGATGAATAAGGTTGTGATCATACCTTGATGGTGCAGTAACTTCACTCTACTCACTTGAAACTTTAGAAAATAAAGATAACTTAAGGCCTTTGTTAGTGATTGATAACTTTTTATGTGATGAGAAGAAGAGGGGGGATGTGTTGTTTAAATAGGGGATAAGAAGGAAAGAAGGAGTCCTAAGAGGGAATAACTGACCCTAGATACTTCGAATATAGAGAAAGTTGAACTATTTTAGGACTTGAACAATTAACAATGTAATAACCGCCTCTTCTTATTGGTTTAAAAACATCTGGGTCAGATATAGGCAATTTAAATAAGATTTAAAAATAGACCGACCCAACCCGTAACTAGGGTCAAGATGATAATTTACCTAGCATTCCGTCAGGTGTTCGACGGTCTACTAGATTAACCGTCGTGGCTTACCAAAAACTTATCAATCCTGCTTTACTGCGACGATTTGTCCAATGGTCTGTCAGCGATGTGATGGTCTGTCGACTTGCCTGTTAATTTATTCTATTGATCTTGAATCTTAGCATCTGGTTGATGGAGGGAGTGATGGTCCATCTGACTATCGACGGTCCGCCAACTCGACCGTTAAGCAATATCAAGAATGTCATATATTGATCATGGCCTTAACGGTCCATCAAGTCCCTGACGGTCCATCAGTCTTCCCGTCGCCCCTTTATTAACTTTAAAACTCTTATCCTTCTGCATTCTCAGTCCTGCACACTTCACAAACATATCAGATTGCATAAAAATAACAAATAAATTCTAACTGTGATTACACTTTGTGAGTTGCCTCCCACTAGCGCCCGATCTAATATCGCGACACGACTTAGTGATCTCGATTACTCAGACTTAATCAAGATAGATGGTATCTATACACTTTATCGAGTCCATTGGAATGATATACAACTTCACTCGTTGCCTATTAACCTTGAAGACACTTCCATCCTCATTTTCAAGTTCAGCTACTCCAGATGAGTAGACTTGGTTAACTTTGAATGGGCAAGACCATTTTGATTTAAGTTTACCTGGAAACAACTTCAATTTAGAGTTAAAGAGGAGTACCTAATCACTTTTTTGAAATTCTTGCTTTGCAATCCTCCGGTCATGGTACCTCTTGATCTTCTCCTTGTACAGGTTTGTTCTTTCATATGCACCGAGAAGAAACTCATCTATCTTATTTAGCTGACTCAATCTCAACTCCGCTACCTCATTCCAGTTCAAGTTCATCCTCCTAAGTGCCCATAGTGCCTTATTCTCCAATTTAATCGGCAAGTGACATATCTTACCATAGACTAATTGGTATGGTGACATGCCGATAGATGTCTTGAAAGCTGTTCTATATGCCTACAAGGCATCATCAAGCTTCCCAGACCAATCTTGTCTACTTGCATTTACCGTTTTAGCATAAATGGCTTTGATCTCTCTATTTGAAATCTCTAATTTCCCACTAGTTTGTTGGCGGTATGGATTTGCCACCTTATGCTGCTTAACACTGTACTTCACCAAGAAAGCCCAAAATACTCCGTTGCAAAAATGTGATTTTTCGTCGCTTATTATGGTGTGTGGCACCCTAAAATGAGAGAATATGTTCCTTTTAAGGAATGTAACAACTCTCTTCCCTTTATTATAAGCCAAAGAAATAGCCTCAACTCATATAGATACATAATCAGCGTCAACCAGAATGTATTTCATCCCATATGAGCTCACAAAGTGTCCCATAAAGTTGATTCCCCATATATCAAAAAACTCTACTTCCATTATTTTGGTCAAAGGCATCTCATGGTGCTTTGAGATTGATCCTTGTATTTCGCATTGGTCATATCTACGTACAAACTCATAAGAATCTTTGAATAAGGTCGGACAATAGTAGCCACTCTGCAACACTTTCCTAGCAGTTTGGTCACCTACGTAGTGACCTCTAACCGGAGAAGCATGACAAGCTTCTAAAATATTCTGCATGTCCACTTCTAGGATACACCTCTTTATAACATTATCTTCATAATTCCAAAACAAATAAGGCTCATCCCAGAAGTAGTGTGTAACATCATAAAGAAAATTCTTTCTTTGGTTAAAGAAAGGTTCTCCAGAATAACCTCGCTCACCACATAGTTTGCAAAGTCTACATACCAAGGCACTCTTTCTAACACAACAGCCTAGATTTTGTCATTTGGAAATGCATCATCAATTTCTATCTCATCCTTGAGTTCTTAACCTCCCTCCAGTCTAGATAAGTGGTCCGCAACTTGATTGTCGCATCCCTTCTGATCTTTGACTTCAAAGTCAAATTCTTAGAGAAGCAATACCTATTTGATTAGTCTCAGCTTAGAGTCCTTCTTGGCCATCAAATATCTCAAGGTAACATGGTCTGTGTGAACCACCACCTTGATTCCCAATAGGTAAGCTCGGAACTTCTCAAAGGCATAGACAACTACAAGAAGTTTCTATTCAGTGATAGTGTAATTCTTCTGTGCTCTATTTAAGGCCTTGCTTGCATAATAAATGGGATGACATAATTTATCCCTCTTTTGGCCAAGTACATCCCCAAGCGCCACTCCGCTTGCATCGCACATAATCTTAAATGGCTTTGACCAACCTGGAGCAACAATAGTAGGGGCATCAACTAATTTCCCTTTAAGGCATTCAAATACCTTTAAGGAATCATCATTAAATATAAACTTGATCTCCTTCTCCAAAAGTTTGCAAAGTGGGTTTGAAATTTTTGAGAAATCTTTTATGAATTACCAATAGAAGCCAACATGACTGAAGAAACTACGCTCTCCTTTTACTGCAATGAGAGGTGGTAGCTTCTCAATAACCTCGACCTTAGCTCGGTCAACCTCAATCCCCTTGGCAGAAATATTATGACCAAGGACAATGCCCTCTTTCACCATGAAGTGGTATTTCTCCTAATTAAGCACAAGATTAAATTCCTCGCACCACTGTAAAGCTCTACTCAGATTCACCAAACAAAGCTCAAAAGAATCACCTACCACTGAGAAGTCATCCATAAACACCTCTAAGGTATCTTCAACCATATCGGAAAAGATAGATATCATGCACCTTTGAAAGGTAGCAGGTGCATTACATAGACCAAACGATATATTATTGAAGGAAAGAGTACCATACGACCAAGTTAATATCATTTTTTCCTAATCTTCCAGGGCTACAAAAATTTAGTAATAGCCAAAATACCCATCTAGGAAACAATACCATCCTCTTCTCGCCAACTGATCAAGTATCTAATCCATAAAAGACATAGGGAAGTGGTCTTTCAAAGTCCACGAATTAAGCTTATGAAAGTACATATAGACTCTCTACCCAGTCATACATCTAAGTGGAATCAACTTATTTTTCTCGTTTGCTATAATAGTCATGCCCCTTTTATTGGGCACATATTTGACAGGGCTTACCTGCTTACTATCACAAATAGGATATACAACTCCTGTGTTAAGATATTTGATGATCTCTTTCTTAATAACCTCTTGTATAGGTGGGTTAAGACGACATTGATTCTCAATGGTTGGTGTGCGATCCTCTTCAAACTGAATCTTGTCGATATAAATTCCCAGAGGAATGCCAATAATATCTGTAATAGTCTAGCATATCACCCTTTTATACCTCCGGAGTACTAATGATAAGTGTCTCCACTTGCTGCTCATCTAGATTTACTGCAATAAACATAGGTAAAGTATTTCCACTGCCTAGAAATATATACCACAGATGGCCTGGCAGTTCCTTCAACTCTAACACTAGTGGCTCTTCAATAGATGGCTGTGCCGATGGTGTTGGTCGATTTTTAAGAACTAGATCCAGATTCTTGGGAGCATAAGAATATGATCCCATTCCAGTCAAGGCACACACAGTCTCCTTGTACTCTTCAATGCCTTCGGTACCAAAATTAATCAAGACTGCAGCCAAAGGCTCAACAACAAATTTCTCCTCTATCGAGACTTCTTGATCATCCTCATAATAAACATCCATAATAGATAACACCCTTATTTCCTTATGCTGTTTCATAGGTTGACATATATCAAACTAAACTACTTCATCATTAAGCCTGAACAATAGCTCATTAGCTCGCAAATAAATAAGTATGCTTCCAGTTGTAAGGAAAGATCGACCCAATATTATGGGCACCTCAAAGTCCACCTCACAATCCAGAATAAAAATATTTGTAGGGAATATAAAGCTGACCACCTTTACTAGAACATCATAGAAAATACCTACTGGCTGTTTTACCGACCTATCCGCCATCACTAGTCATATGTTTATGGGGTTAGGATCCCCCAAACCCAACTTCTTATAAACAACAAGCAATATCAGATTAATAATCGCTCCTAGATCACATAAGGCCTTACCAAAATTAAGGGACCTAATAGTATAAGGAATAGTGAATGCTCATGGGTCAGCTTTCTTTTACACCAAAGACCTTGTTGAAATAGCACCATAGTGGTGAAGGTTATCCACTGTTTGTAGATCACTGCTCTCTTCTTTGTCACCAGGTCTTTCATAAACTTAGCATACCCAGGCATCTGCTTTAATGCCTTTACTAAAGGTACATTCACTGCCAGCTGCTTCAACATCACAGTAAATTTGCTAAACCTTGTATCATTAACTTTCTTTTTCAATCTATGAGGGAAAAGAAGTGGTGATTTTAGGAGAGTGGTAATCACTGATTCCTTCTCCTTTTCTTTTTGTGTCTCTAACTCATCAACGTGCTGATGGTTAGATGTACTCGTATTACCATCCAGCTTCTCAGCCTTCGCATGATGGGTTACATCAACTTTCACCTCTTTTTTGATCACATTATCGATCACAGCCTTGCCCACAGAAGGGCCAGGTAATATTTTACCACTCCAAGTGGTAACTATAAAGCAAAAGTGTAAAACCCTAAAAATTCCCTCATAGTTTGAGCCTTAGAGCTTGTTGAGTGAAGTATTTTTCCAGCCTTAAAAGTTTGAGAGATGTCTTCCCAAGTGTGAAATATTTTTAACAATATGGAATTTCCCTAATATCAACTTTTTTTATGTTGAGCATTGAGTTAGCTTTCCAACGATATAAGTTTCTTCAAAATCCAACATCGAACGAGGAAGTTAAGGCCATTTTACTGAACATTATCAGAATTGTCCAGGTTTGACAGATGATTCAATGGACCATCAAGTCTGTAATGGACCATCAATCATCCTATCGAAACCAAGGTAGTGACACCTTTTTCTGGCCATCGTGCAATGGCCAAAATGATAGGCCGCCATCTTTTTGATAGATCGTCACTTTGACCATCACTCTGAGGTAGTGTGGCCTCATCCTGGCCATCGCTCTGAGGCAGTACATCCTGTTATTCTTGTGTTGGTTTGAACTAGGGGTTTAGAGTGGTGGTGATAAGAGAAGTGGTAAGGGCCATTTGTTAAACTTATATGTATATATGTATAGGTGAATTTTGTTGCACATGTGTGGGCTATTAATGAAGTATTATGTCCTTGCTTATTTATTTGTGTGAGGTAGATATAAAGTCATTAGTTAAGGTGAAATATTGTTTGTTGATGTATGAAGAAAGTTATTGATGGTAACTGTTGTATTGGAAGGTACAAGTAATTGATGAAAGTACTTGGTAAATGGGTGTTGTTGATTTAGGCATCCTTGAGATTGTAGGTTGGAGCTTAGTTGAGAATTATAGGGCTATGAGCTATGTTGGGGATGTGTAAATAGGTGGATAGTAATAATGTATAGAAAGGAGGGTGTGTTGATAAATTAGAAATAAGATGGGCCTTGTGATTGTGATCGATTATTATTAATTATGAAGTTCGATTGGGCATGTGAATTTGAACTTTTGTTTCATGACGTCTGAGGGAGATTAGATCTAGACACTAAGCTTGAATGATTGGTGGTCATGAGAGTGAGGGTTGGGATTTCTTGTTTAATGGTAGTAGTTATAGGGAAGTGATCTAATAGGCTTGAATAGTGTGTGCAAGGGCCTATGTTTATTTGATTTGTAATCAAGTTTGATGTTTTATATATGATGTAGAAGTATGCCCAAGGTCCCATGGGGCTGCTTTGTTCTCGAGGATTATTGCATGTTATCTGGTTAGTAGTAACACTGAGTTGTTAGGTGGAAGTAGCGAGATTATTAATGAAGGTGTTGTACGTGATTTTGATTCTCATGGTTTAGAAACATAAGTTATAGGCAATGTAGTGGTAGGCAATGGCAGGAGTGGTGTGGTCTATCAGAGAATGGGAGATACCCGTTCTAAGCGTTAATTAGTAAGTAAAGCCTATTGGGGTTATAGACAGATGATGTTCATCTTAAGGGGGAGTTTTATGAGTTGGCATCATGCTTTGGGGAGTGATGTGATAGAGTATGATGTGAGGTAGTTACAGCTGACTGAGGACATGACCCTGGATAGGAGGATTTGAAGGAAAAACATTAAGATAGAGGACTAAGGGTGTGGATATGTCGTAGTCGGTAATTAGCTGGACTTTTATGTCCTTGGTTTGGTAATGTGCAATTTATTGTGAATGTCATACCTATGTTATTTTATGGTGTCCTATGATTTGAATACTTTTGTATGCTGCGTTTTTGTCCTGAGCTGGTGGTCTATTGGAAACAACCTCTCTACTCATTTAAGGGTAGTGGTATGGACTGTGTACAATCTACCCTTCTTAGACTCCACTTATGTGGCAATATATTAGGTTTGTAGTTGTTGTTGTTTTATTCTTTGAAGTGCAGTCATTCGGGTCAAGTTCTTTTATTTATGTGCATTGTTATATACCCGACTCTAATGCAAGGTGATGATAGTCAGACCAGAGTTTATGTGGTAGTTTACCATCTTGGAGTGATGGCTTAAGTCTAAGGGGGAGATGATAGGACCGATAATCGGTTCAAACCTTAAGACTCTAGTGAATGTACTAGTAAGCTGTAAAATAGCATCGAGAAGGATTGATGCTTAACCCTAATCTCATTTTAGTGCTTTCTGTTGTCCTAGTACCTGCTCATGTTTTACATTTCTATTCTATTGTCCTAATTCATGTTCATGCATATGATAGAGAATTATGTACTCTCTTAATCCTGAAATGAGGGGTTCTGGTGCATTTGGAAGTCGGGATCATATCCCATGAGTTTTGAACTCCAAATTTGGATCATGCAAATCATGACTTAAGTACTCGAGCAATGCTTTTAGTGATTCGTAAAGCCCAAATTGGTATCATGCATGTTCTTATTCTAAACTGCTTTGATAAGTTTGTGATGTTAAGGGACTCAAGAGTTAGTTGAGTGCCAAGTAGGTGCAATGTCCCTTCATACTCCAGGTCCTCATGTTCTAACTTTTCAGCTACCTCTTCCTTAGGTTGCGATAGAGATAGTGGAAAGTTGTGCCGATAGAAGAGAGTAGATGTGTCGTGTTGGGAGATAGTCGTATGTATAAGTTGACTCTTGAGTCCCTCTTATCCAAGAAACTCTAGAAACCTTTTCTAAAGTTCAAACATTCTTATGTTTATGAGTTTTAATGATTTATGTGAGTTAAAATTGATGTTCATGCTATGATTGCGTTGTTACTCGTGTTTGTTTACAAGTGATGTCCATGATAAACCTTTTTCACGTTGCTTGTTAGATGATGAGGTCATGCCAATTGAGTGAAGAAATTGTTGAATAAGCAACACATGCTCTCCATATGTTTGATGAAATGCTTATGTGAAGGAATTAGAGCCAATACAGCATGTTGACTAGGAATGCCCCTCCCCCCATTTGTGTGCAAGCTCATGTATGCCAATAGTTTGGAATTCCCCCAATTATGTGCTCTTTGATACATGCTAAGACTTTGATAGATGTTTGGTGTTTGATGGATGAGTTGTGACATGATATAAAGTTTCCCTAATTATGCGTTCTCTGATACACGCTAAGACCCCAAATATGTGCTAAGTGCTTGATGCAAGACCTTGTTGAATTGAGTGTGACCCAATTGCATTCTCCCCTAAGTTATTGCGAGCTTATAATCCCTAAATGCTTGAAATGAAGGCTTAGTAATTGTGATGGTGAATGAATGCCCATGGTCATGAAAGGTTATGTTTTACCTTTTTGTTATCGAGTCCTGGGGGTATATGGACTCGAACATTTAGCTGCTATCTAGATCCCGTGTCTGTCTTCATGATGATCTCAGTCAAGCCATGATTCTCAGAACTCTATGAGTTATTGAACTCAGGACTCTCAAAAAGTTACAGAACTTGAGTAATCTCGGTATTGTTAGCACCCTAGCCTCGATTGTATACTTTCCTCAGATCTAGTAGTATACACGTGTTTAATGCAAACCTCTATAGTATTTGAGTACTCTTTTCAGAGTTGAGTATTATTCTATCAGATAGCGAAACAAAGCAAATTAGGATATTCATATGAGTCGACTTAATTAATTAGCTTTAGTACCATCAGTTCCCCAGGTCACATGTTGGAGAGGACTGACCTCAACTTCTATACTTAGTTATCTATATCGAGAGGTCCAGTTATTCAGTATAAGTGTTATCAGACCCTGAGATCATCTGCTAGATAGTCTTGATCTCAGATTTAGTTTTGTATCCTTATTATTCTAAGATCACCCGCTAGATGGACTTGATCCCAGTAGCATATTCAACTAAGTATTCTTGTTACCAGCTCCAGGGGTCACCCATTAAATAGGCTTGATCACAATTTCGAGTTTAGTTGATTATCTTCTTTGGCAGATTCAGAGATTTCCCTGCCAAATAAGTCTTGTCTCAGACATAATCATTTCTCATCATTGACAGTAGGTTTAGGGATCAACTGTTAGGGAGGTTTGATCCCATATTTATTTAGTTGAAAATTGCCAGCACTGAATACATCATGAGCTAACGCTTTATTATAACACTAAAGCAAGTTAGCCCAAATTCAAACGAACCCTTCCTTCATTCAGTTCCTCTCTAATCTGAGATTCAGTACACAGTTGTTCCTATCATAAATAAATGCATTCTTCGATTGTACCGGGTTTGAAAAGGTATAGATTTAGTATGTCAAGTATTTCAGATGTGCGTCCTCAGTTCTCTCTATTTTTCCTAGACTGACTATTGATATTTGAGAACGAATATTCCCAAGGGTGAGATATTGTAAAATTCCACAAAATTCCCTCATAGTTTGAGCCTTAGAGCATGTTGAGTGAACTGTCATTCCGGCCTTAAAACTTTAAGAGGTGTCTTCCCAAGTGTGAAATATTTTGAACCATGTGGAAATTCCCTAATATCTACTTTTTTTCATGTTGAGCATTGAGTTAGCTTTCCAGCGATACCAATTTCATCAACATCCGACATCGAACGAGGAAGTTATGACCGTTTTACTGAACATTGTCAGAATTACCCAGGTTTGACGGATGATTCAATGGACTGTCAAGTCTACGATGGACCATTAATCGTCCCATTGAAACCAAGGCAGTGACCCCTTTTTCTGGCCATCGTGCGACGACCAAAATAATGAACCACCAAATTTTTGATAGACTGTCACTTTGACCTTTGCTCTGAGGTAGTGTGGCCTCATCCTGGCCATCAGGCGACGGCCAAAATGTTAGACCGCCAAACTTTTGATGGACTATCACTGAGACCATTGCAGCAAGACAGTATCTCCCTTTTTCTGGCCAGCTTGCTATGGACGATCCGGTGGACCATTGAACTTTTGACAGACCATCGATTCCACCATCGCAACCCCCATTTAATATTTTTAACCCATTTTTAAAGGGGTATTTGGGTCTTTTCCCCTTTTTTAAACCCTCCTATATATTCTATGCGAAGAAGCTGCCTCATTTTCCTATCTCTTACACTAATGAGCTAGGGTTTTCTCCTACAAATCAAATCAAAACAAAATTCTTCTTCAAGTGGATTCTCTAAATTGAGTTAAAATTGAAGTTTCCTAAGTCACGTGTGGCAAGAACCCCTTTCTTTTAAGGATATAAAGAAGAATTTAGAGAACGGTTGTTTATCCAATGTCATAATCTAAGGTATGTGGGGTTTTCAACAAGGGTAACTCTTTCACCCTTATGCCCAAAGGCTTATTTACATCATGATTGTCCTGAAATCTATGAGGTTTTACATGAATTTGAATTAGGGTTTTTCACTCATTATTGTTGAATGCATTATCTTGATAGTTCTCATGAAAAAAGAGTTAAATGACATGATTTCTACATGTTTTATTAAGAATTTACAGCTGGGTATAAACCCTATGATTTTACTCCTTGAAAAGCTAATATTTGCAATGTTTGAGATATTTAAGCATATGACTATATTGAGATTTTGAGATAAATTGCTTAAATTTCCAAATTTCCACATGATTTATGAATCTATATGGTATATAATATGCTTTTGATGAGCTTGAACTTTGAGATTAAGCTATGGGTTGGTAAGCCCTATTTAGGACTTGTAACTTTCTGAACTCTTATGCTATAAGCACCCATGATATGAGTATTTTGAAATGATTGAGACATGAATTGACCTAATGGTCCGAGAGCTTTAAAATCCACTTCACTATATGAGATTATTGATTTGATTATTCGGTTTGTGGTGAACCATGAGATTATTCTAAAAATAGATTTTTATGAGATGAGTGCAGATAATCCAAAGGGAGTAGTATTTAGCACCGAGCGGGTAAGTTACTGCAGTTTCTTACCCCAAAACTACATGCCACCATAGGTTGGGCCTGAGGCCGAGCTTATAATTATTAGGCCTAAGGTCGAGTTGATATTAGGACCGAGGCTGAGTTTTGCTTAGTGATCCCTAGACCCAGGTTATACTCCCAGGCAAGGGTATGACGCTCCTCCCCAACGTGGGGTCTCTTCCTTAGGAGGACAAAATATTGGACACCATGCAACTCGCATGGTTTATGTTTGTTACAAGAACCTCCCTTGCCTTTCAAACATGAGATTATTTACTTCCTCAAAAAATAAAGTATTTTCCCTTCTATGAGCTATTTTCCTACTAATGAGGTTGTAAAATGGTTTCCTAGCTAAAGTATTCCCTTGATATAAATTGTTTCTTCAAAAGGAAGTGTTTTTCCTTGATTTGGTATTTTCTCATGAAACCTTGAGATGAGTTATTTTCACTAAACTAGGGTATCTTTCTTTTGAGATTGAATGATTTCCCTAAAGCTTGAAATGGGATATTTTCCTAAAGTGAATGAAATGCGTTCAAGTATGTTTCAAAGTGATATGATTCCGAATTCCAAGTATTTAAGTTTAAAAAAGAGTTATGAGATCTTGAGCACTAATGATGTTTTACTCTCCTTGAGTGTTTTACTCTCCTTGAGGCATATGCTTGAGTTGATAGTATTATTTAAAGCCCCTTTGGTATTTAGTATTGAGAATAAGAGAATATTTTTTATTTTAAGGTTAAAGAATAATGGCTCACAAGATTTGTGTTATGTGCCAATCTTACATGATTTATGAGCTTTACATCTGTTACTTGTTAAATCTATGTGATTCATCGCATATTGCATGTATGATTTGACTAGAGAAGGTTGATACTATTTTATATATATGCATTCACCCCCATATACTCAGTATATTCCCAAGTGCTGATCCACATATACGTCTATGTTATATATTGTCTCATAATGTAGGTATAAATTATAGTATATGTACCATGTCCAATCAGTTCGAATCTTCCAGTTAGCAGGTGACGAGTCCTTTTGATTCAAGGGCTCAAGTCAGTGATACAATTGAAATGAATGGTATTTCCTTTTTCAGTTGTATTAAGTTGAGGTGCTTGGGAGTCATGACCCATCTACCCATGGTTATTACTAGTAAAGGCTTCATAGATATTAGGTAGAAGTTGATGTATTGGGTTTGAATTTTACTGTAAAAAGTTGAGTTGTAACCTTGTGACTCCAGTTTTGGTATTGAGCTAATTCATTTGAGTTATATTCCACCTTATTCTTATGGTTTTATGCATTTTTTCAGTTATTTATGTGTGATCCCAAGTGAAGGGTTAACTTGGGGTCACTTATGACCCTAGGCATCGTGTAGCATCCGAGGGGTGATTTTGTGTTATTTTAAATGGTATCAAAGCACAAGGTTCAAGTGTCCTAGGGTATCTATGAAGACGTGTCTAGTAGAGTCTTGCAAAATGGTACATAAACATCTGTATTTTTCTTCAAGAGGCTACAAGGCATTTAGAAAAGGTCTCCATTCTTTTGAGTCTTAGATTGTGCTATAGAGAGATTGTCTATGTTCTTACGCAGATCCTCAACTTCTTATATTCAGGCTATCTCTGCCTTATTTTCAAGGTATCAGAAATAGTCAAGCTTGAATCTTTACATCTAGTAGTGGGATTGTAATCAAGTTAGAGGTACCTCATCAGTGTTTTTGAGTTTTGATAATTTAAGTGCTTTATTTTTTATTCATAAAAGTTAGGCACTAAGCCCAAGTTAGAGGTACTTTCAGATTCCTTCTCAGAATCCATGATGTTAAGCTATGCTTCCTTACCCATGTATTACTCTTGAGATATCATTATTCCTATGTTCCAATTTCTTCCCAAATAACGTTCTCAAATTGGCTAGTAAGAAGCTTTAGAGGTCTCTCAATATGGCTTGATAAGAGCCTTATGGAATGTCAGGAGTCCCTCATTATGGAAGTTATTGCCTCACTCTTATGAGTCTTCCAAGTGAAATAAAATGAGATGTGTATTCTTAGATCATTGAATATTGTGTGTCAAGTTTCTATCTCTTGCAATATGTAATCTTGTTATCATTGTCTTTTTAAAAAGGAAAAAAATCAAGTCTAGTGAAGCCGTGTGGGGCTCTTTCAATTAACTAGCATAGTTGCTTTGTTATTCATCTCATTTTCTTATTCAAAACAAAAAAACAAAGTCTAGTGAAGTTGTGTTAGGCCTATTTCGATTCACTAGCAACTTGTTATGCATCCTGTTGTTCTTGTGTTGGTTGATTTTAGGGGTTTAGAGTGGTGGTGACAAGAGAAGCAGTAAAGGTCATTTGTTGAACTTATATGTATATATGTATAGCTGAATTTTGTTGAACATGTGTGGGCTATTAATGAAGTGTTGTGTCCTTTCTTGTTTGATTATGTGAGGTAGAGATAGAGTCATTAGTTAAGGAGAAATATTATTTATTGATGAATAAAGAGAGTTGTTGATAGTAACTGTTGCGTTGGAAGGTATAGGTTAATGATGAAAGTACTTGGTAAATGGGTGTTGTTGATTTAGGCATCCCTGATATTATAGGTTAGACATTAGTTGAGACTTATAGGGCTATGAGCTATGTTGGGGCTGTATAAATAGGTGGATAGTAATGATGTGTAGAAAGAGGGTGTATTGATAAATTGGAAATAAGATGGTCTTTGTGATTGTGATTGATTATTATCGGTTATGAAGTTTGAGTTGGCATGTGAATTTGATCTTTTGTTTCATGATGTTCGAGTGATATTAGCGCTAGACACTAAGTTTGAATGACTGGTGGTCATAAAAGTGGAGGTGGCGATTTCTTGTTTAATGGTACTAGTTATAGGGAAGTGATCTAATAGGCTTGAACAGTGTGTGCAAGGGCCTAAGTTTGTTTTATTCGTAATCAAGTTTGATGTTGTATATATGATGTAGAAGTATGCCCAAGGTGCCATGGGGCTGCTTTGTTGTCGAGGATTATTACATGTTGTCTGGTTAGTAGTAGCGCTGAGTTGCTAGGTGGGACTAGCGAGATTATGAATGAAGGTTTTGTGCCTGATTTTGATTCTCATGGTTTAGAAACATAAGTTATAGGCCATGTATTAGTAGGCTATGTCAGGAGTTGTGTGGTCTGTCAGAGAATGAGAGATGCCCGTTCTAAGCATTAACTAGTTAATAAAGATTATTGGGGTTATAGATGGATGATGTGTATCTCAGGAGGTAGTTTTATGAGTTGGAATCATGCTTTGGGGACATGTGATAGAGCATGATGTGGGGTAATTATAGTTGACTGAGCACATGACACTGGATAGGATGATTTGGAGAAAAAGCCTTAGGATAGAGGGCTAAGGGTGTGGATGCGTTGTAGTCGGTAATTAGGTAGACTTTGATGTCCTTGTTTTGGCAATGTGCAATTTATTGTGAATGTCGTACCTATGTTATTTTATAGTGTCATATGATTTGAATGCTTTTGTATGCTGCCTTTTGTTCCTGAGCCGGTGGTCTATTTGAAACAGACTCTCTACTCCTTTAATGGTAGTGGTATGGACTGCGTACAATCTACCCTTCCTAGAATCCACTTATTTTGGAATATATTGGGTTTGTAGTTGTTGTTATTTTATGCTTTGAAGTGCAGTCATTCGGGTCAAGTGCTTTTATTTATGTGCATTGTTATATCCCCAACTCTAGAGCAAGGTGATGATAGTCAGACCAGAGTTTATGTGGTAGTTTACCACCTTGGAGCGATGACTTAAGTCTGAGGGGGAGATGATAGGACCAATAGCTGGGTAAAACCTTAAGACTCTAGTGGATGTACCAGTAAGCTGTAGAATAGCTTCGAGAAGGATTGATGCTTAACCCTAATCTCATTTTAGTGCTTTCTGTTGTCCCAGTACCTGGTCATATTTTACATTTTTGTTCCATTATCCTAATTCATGTTCATGCATATGATAGAGAATTGTGTACTCTCCTAGTCCTTAAATGAGGGGTTCTAGTGCATTTGGCAGTCGGGATCACATCTCATGAGTTTTGAACTCCAAATTTGGATCTTGCAAATCGTGACTTAAGTACTCGAGCAATACTTTTAGTGATTTGCGAAGCCCAGATTTGTATCATGCATGCTCTTGGGGTAAACCGCTTTGATAAGTTTGTGATGTTAAAGGCCTCAAGAGTTAGTTGAGTGCTAAGTAGGTGCAATGTCCCTTCATACTCAAGGTACTCATGTTCTAACTTTTCAACAACCTCTTTCTTAGATTGCGATAGAGATAATGGATAGTTGTGCTGATAGGAGAGAGTAGATGTGTCGTGTTGGGAGAGATAGTCGTATGTATAGGTTGACTCTTAAGTCCCTCTTGTCTTTGAAACTCTAGAACCCTTTTTTGAAGTTCAAAGATTCTTATGTTTATGAGTTTTAATGATTCATGTTAGTTGAAATTGATGTTCATGCAATGATTGAGTTGTTACTCGTGTTTCTTTACAAGGTTATCAAGCTTTGACCCTAGTATGTGATATTTATGTGATGTCCATGATATACCCTTTTTACGTTGCTTGTTAGATGATGTGTTCATAGCAATTGAGTGAAGAAATTGTTGAATAAGCAACGCATGCTCCCCATATGTTTGATGAAATGCTTATGTGAAGGAATTAGAGCCAATACGGCATGTTGACTAGGACACCCCCCCCCCCCCCAATTGTGTGCAAGCTCATGCTTACCAAATGTTTGTTGAAAAGCCTTAGTGAATGAATTGCTACACGATAGTTTGGAATTCCCCCAATTATGTTCTCTTTGATACATCTTAAGCCTTTGATACATGCTAGATTGAAATGCCCTGCAAAATCCTCTTCCAGTCCGAGCCTTAGAGCGTATTTTGGTAAAGCAAAAATACGAGTCAAAATTATTAATAAATATCTTCCCAAGTATGAAATACTTTGAATCATGTGGGAATCTATTTGAGCATAAATTAAGATCATAGAGGTCCCCTAACTCAAGGACGAGTTGAAATCTTTCCGGTCGTTCAAGTTTTAGTGACCATCAAAATTTAATTCAACTTCAATTGACCATAACTCCTTGTATATATTGAATTAGACGACCTACTATATATCAAATGAAATATCTTTGAATTATCTTTCCAATGATACCAATTTAGTCAAAAACCGATATCGGAGGAAAGAGTTATGCCTATTTTCCTCCAGCATGTCTGGCAGGGAAACTGGTGACGAAAATTGTGATAAGCCGTCACGCCCGTGATGGCCTATCACCAAATGTCGTTAGCCGTAGGAAGAAAATCAAGAATTCGACCCCTTTTTATAACGACAATTTATGACGGCTTATCACGGGCCTAACGGCTTCTCACGGATGTCGACAAGAATATTTTTCCAGAAATTTTAGAAAGTTTTTGCAACTGTATTTTGGTCATTTCCTACCTTTTGGAAGCCTCTATAAAAATGGGAAACCTCATCCAAAACCCTAATTTTCTTCATTTTCTCTTCCAATTCTCTAAAGAAAGAATATCTAGGGTTTCATTCAAGAACTCTAATCTTCCAAAAATCATCCATAAATTCTTTAAGATTTCTTCAAGAATCAAGTTCCTCATATGTGGGCTTCGAGAATCATTTATTATGAGTGCGGATAGAGTCTCAAGCATTAGAATTTATCCAATTTCAAAGATTTAAGGTATGTAGATGTTGATTCTTTGGTCCCTTTCATCCGAAAAGCTCAAGAACCCTTTTTTAAACTAAAAGATTTTTATGTTTATGAGTTGTTAATGATTTGTATGAGTTTAAATTGATGTTTAATGTGTTGTTGAGTTTTGATTTATGTTTTCCAACAAAATTTATGAGCTTTGACCCTAGTATGTGGAATTCATGTGATGTTTGTGATAGACCTTTTTGAAGTTGTTTTTTATGTGATGTGTTTATGACTTTTGGATGTAGAAATGGTTGAATAAGTGAAGCATGTCCCCCGTAGGTTTTATAAAGAGCATAGGTGAAGAATAAGGGCCATTATAGTATGTTGAATAGGAAACCCCAAATTGTGAGTTAGTTTGTACTTAGTATTTTGATAAAATGCCCAAGTGAATGAATTATTCCATGGTAGTAGAACATTTTCAAATAAGTGTGAACCGTGCATGTCTAGTGTTTTGTTGAAGGACCTTAGTGAACAAGTGGAGAGGTGATAGTAGTAATTTCCCTAATTATGTGCTCCTAATATATGCTAATCTTTTAATATATGCCAAGTGGTTAGCAAGTAGGTTATGACACGGTAATATGAAGTTCTCCAAGCTATGTGATATCAAAACATGTGTCAAGATTGATATAGGTACTAAATAGTTGAGGTAAAACCTTGTTGAATGGAATACAATCTAGTAGCATGTTTTCCCTAAGTTATTATAGGATTATGTTTCCAAGATGCTTAAAGTGACCCCTTGGCGACTGTGATGATGAATAAGATATTTGTGATCGTTAAATACTTGAGGTGATGTCTTGAATGATTATGATGATGAATGAATGATTATAATGATGCTTGAATGATTATGATGATATATGAACGATCGTGATGATGAATGAATGATTATACTTTACTTTTATGCTATCAAGTCCTGGGGGTATTTATACCCGATAATAGAGCTATTGTCTATATCCTATGTGAGTTTCTTGATAATTCCAGTCGAGCCATTATTCTCATAACTTAGTGATTCGAGTAATCTATTCAAGATCTGTATCGTCAGTCAGATACTATGATTTGATACCTTTTCCATCAGATGCGAAAATAAGTAATCTCAGCGTAACTTAGTCAGATCTTTTGAGAAACATGATCAGTATCAGATTCAGTTTAGTTGTGTTCAGTTTAGAGTCTTTCAGTTGGGAGTAGAAGCTAGCACCGAGCAAGGAAAGGGATGGCGGCTCTTCCTTCAGAGAGGCCTAGTCGCTAGGAGCAATCCCTGAACTCTAGAACTGTGTAGCCAGCGCAGGATAGAGGATTCCCTATCAGTAGAGGTTGTCACCGTCAGAGAGGTTTGACTATTATATTGCCTTAGGCTGACTTCCTGTGAGGGTTATCCCGTTAGAGAGGCTTGACCAGAGAGGTCTTTACCCGTGGCACGGTATTGAAATCCTTCCAGCAGGGGTTACAGGTTGGACCCCACCTATTGTAGGTTGGGGCATGTTGGTTAACTAACTACTTCCCACAGTTGCATTTTCAATAACAATCTTCAGAAATCAGGACTATGTTGTACAGTCATCTATCTCAGTGAGGAATTCAGATAGTTCCATTGATTCATGGACCATCCCATCAGATAGGCTTGGTCTCATATACAGATTCTTATTATCATATCTAGAGATCTCCCATCAAAGAGGCTTGATCTCAGTATCAAACCATATTGAGTATTCTTATTATCATATCTAGAGATCTCTCGTCAAATAGGCTTGATCTCTATCTCGTATTCTGTTGAATATTCTTATTGTCAGGTTTGGACATGATCATACTTCTTATCATTGATAATCTCTTCTGAAATAATATGTCAAAAAATTTGATCTCTAATCCTTCAGTCAAAAGCAGTGAGCCCAAAATTCAGTCCTTGATATAAGTACGTCCAGACTCTCAGTTATCAATATCATATGAGTCAGTGATTCAGTATCTCAGTGTCAGTAGTGAGTTCAGTCTGCAGTAAAGTGGTATCTGAGTTTCAGTATCTGGAGTTGCGGTGACTGTGTTCATGGTCTGTCCATTCATATATGTGCTCTTATGTGGCATCTTAATGATTATTCAGTTTAGATATTGTGCATGCATGAGCCCTTACATTAGCCTACCTCATCTACATACTCGGTGCATTCCTGTACTGATGCATTTGCGCTATGGTGTTTTATTTGACACCATAGGTTCAGAGGCACAGGATCCAGAGTATCCTCAGCAGTTCAGTCCCAGTTAGCAGCAGTAGCAGTGAGTTCTCTTCTTTCGAGGATGAATCTCAGTTTACTATTATTGCTTCAGTCTTTGTTTATTTTCAATTAATGGTGTTAGTTGGGGACCTGTTCCATCAACTCTGCAGTTCAGGTAGTTTAGAGGCTTTTCTGACGGATGTATTAGTATTCAGTTTTTCTGTATTATGAGTATTCAAAGATATGTTGTACTTTATGGCTAGTTTCCATATTTATTTCAGATATTATGCAGTGATCAATTACAAATATCAGTAAAGGGTTATCTTGTGGTCCTTCGAGGTCATAAGCACCTTGTGATGTCTTAGGATGGAAATCTTGGGGTATTACATAGGTGTTTGATGGATGAGCTATGACATGACATGAAGTTTCCCTAATTATGTGTCCTCTGATACATGATAAGACCCCAAATATGTGTTAAGTGTTTGATGCAACACCTTGTTGAATGGAGTGTGACCCAATAGCATTCTACCCCTAAGTTATTGCGTGCTTATAATCCCTAAATGCTTGAAGTGGCGCCTTAGTGATTGTGATGGTGAATGAATGCCCATGGTCATGAATGGTTATATTTTACCTTTTTGTTATCGAGTCCTGGGGATATATGTACCTGATAATTTAGCTGTTGTCTAGAGCCTATGTTCGTCTTCATGATGATCTTAGTTGAGCTATGATTTTCAGAATTCCGTGAGTTATAGAACTCAAGACTCTCAGAAAGTTACAAAACTTGAGTAATCTCAGTATCGTTATCACTCTAGCCTCGGTTGTATACTTTTCTTAGACTTAGTAGTATACACGTGTTTAATGCAAACCTCTGTAGTATTCGAGTACTCTTTTCAGAGTTCAGTAATATTCTGTCAGATAGCAGAACCAAGTGAATTCAGCTATTCATATGAGGCGACTTAATTAATCAGCTTCAGTACCATTAGTTCTTGAGGTCATTCACTAGAGAGGACTAACCTCAACCTCTGTACTCAGTTATCTATATCGAGAGGTCAATTATTCAGTATCAGTGTTATCGAACCCTGAGATCTTCCACCAGATAGGCTTGATCTCAGATTCAGTTTAGTATCCTTATTATTCCAAGATTACCAGCTAGATAGATTTGATCCCAGTAGTATATTCAATTAAGTATTCTTGTTACAAGCTCCAGGGGTCACCCGTTAGATAGGCTTGATATCAATTTCGGGTTCATTTGATTATCTTCTTTGGCAGATTCAGAGATTTCCCCACTAAATAGGTTTAGTCTCTGACATATTCATTTCTCGTCATTGACAGTAGGTTCAGGGATCATCTTTTAGGGAGGTTTGATCCAAAATTTAGTCAGTTGAAAATCGCAAGCACTGAATACATCATGAGCTAAGTCTTTGTTATAAGACTAAGGCAAGTTAGCCCAAATTCAGAAAAAGGTAACACCTTCCTTCATTTAGTTCCTCTCTAATTTGAGATTCAATATACAGTTGTTCTTATCATAAATAAATGCATTCTTTGAGTGTGACAAGTATTTCAGCTGTGTGCCCTCAGTTCTCTCTATTTTTCCTAGCCTGACTATCGACTTTTGAGGATGAATGTTTCCAAGGAGGAGATATTGTAAAACCTCACAAAATTGCCTCATAGTTTGAGCCTTAGAGCATGCTGAGTGAACTGTCATTCCGGCCTTAAAACTTTGAGAGGTGTCTTCCCAAGTTTGAAATATTTTGAACCATGTGGAAATTCCCTAATATCGACTTTTTATCTTGTAGAGCATTGAGTTATCTTTCCAACAATACCAATTTCATCAAAATTCGATATCGAACGAGGAAGTTATGGCCATTTTACTGAACATTGTCGGAATCGCCCAGGTTTGATGGACGATTCGACGGACCATCAAATCTAAGATAGACCATCAATTGTCTCATCAAAACCAAGGTAGTGACTCCTTTTTCTGGCCATCGTGCAATGGCCAAAATAATGGTCTGCCAACTTTTTGACAGACCATCACCACCGTTGCTCTGAGAAAACGTGGCCTCATCCTAGCCAATGTACGATGGCCAAAATGGCGAACCACCAAACTTTTGATGGACCATCGCTGAGACCATCACAATGCGGCAGTATGTCCCTTCTTTTGGCCATCTTGTGACAGATGATCTGACAGAACTTCAAACTTTTGATGGACCATCGTTCAACTGTCGCAGCCCCCGTTCAGTATTTTTAACCCATTTTTGAATGGATATTTTGGTATTTTCCCCTCTTTTAAACCCTCCTATATATTCTATGAAAAGCAGCTGCCTCATTTTCCCATCTCTAACACTAATGAGCTAGGGTTTTCTCCTCCAAATCAAATCAAAACAAAATTTTTCTTCAAGGAATCTAAGAACTCACCATGGATTCTTCAAATTGAGTTGAGATTCAAGTTCCCTAAATCAAGTATGGCAAGAACCCCCACTTTCAAAGATAAGAAGAAGAGCTTAGTGAAAGTTTGTTCATCCAATGTCATAATCTAAGGTATGTGGGGTTTTGAACAAGGGTAACCCTTTCACCCTTGTGCCCAAAGGCTTATTTACATCATGATTTTCCAGAAATCTATGAGGTTTTACATGAATTTGAATTGAGATTTTTCACTCATCATTATTGAATGCATTATCTTGATATTTCTCATGAATTAAGAGTCAAATGGCATGATTTTTGGATGTTTTAGTGAGGATTTACAGCTGGGTATAAACCCCATGATTTTACTTCTTGAAAAGCTAATATTTACAATGTTTGAGATATTGAAGCATATGACTATATTGAGATTTTGAGAAAAATTGCTGAAATTCCAAGATTTCTACATGATTTATGAAACTATATGTTATATATTATGTTTTTTATGAGGTTTAACATGAGATTGAACTATGGGTTAGTAAGCCCTATTTGGTACTTGTGAATTTGTTAACTCTTGTGCTATAAACACCTATGATTTGAGTATTTTGAGATGATTGAGAAATGAATTGACCTAATGGTCCGAGAGCTTTGAAATCCACTTTATTATATGATATTACTGATTTGATTATTGGACTCGTTGTGAACCATGAGATTATTCCAAAAGTGGATTTTTATGAGATGAGTGCAGATAATCCAAAGGGAGTAGTATTTTTCACCGAGCGGGTACGTTACTACAGTTTCTTACCTCAAAACTATGAGCCACCGTAGGTTGAGCCTAAGGCCGAGTTTATGATTATTGGGCCTAAGGCCGAGTTGATATTGGATATGAGGCCAAGTTTCATTTAGTGATCACTAGACCCAGGTTATACTCCCTGGCAAGAGTATGACGCTCCTCCCCAACGTGGGGTCTCTTCCTTAGGAGGACAAAACGTTGGACTCCATGTAGCTCGCATGATTTTTTTTGGCTCTGAGAACCTCCCTTGCCTTTCAAACTTGAGATCAGCTACTTTCTTAAAACTAAAGTATTTTCCCTTCTATGAGCTATTTTCCTACTAATAAGGTTGTTAAATGGTTTTGTAGCTAAAGTATTCCCTTGATATGAATTTTCCCTTTAAAAGGAAGTATTTTCCCTTGATTTGGTATTTTTCCATGAATCCTTGAGATGAGATATTTTCACTAAACTAGAGTATCTTCCTTTTGAGATTGAATGATTTCCCTAACGTTTAAAATGAGATATTTTCCTAAAGTGAATGAAATGCCTTCAAGTATGTTTCAAAGTGATGTGATTCCAAATTCCAAGTATTTGAGTTCAAAAAGAGTTATGAGATCTTGAGCACTAATGAAGTTTTACTCTCCTTGAGGCATATGCATGAGTTGATAGTATTGTTTAAAGCCCCTTTGGTCTTGAGTATTGAGAATAAGAGAAGATTTTTGATTTTAAGGTTAAAGAATGATGACTCAGGAGATTTGTGTTATGTGCCTTATCTTACATGATTTATGATCTTTACATTTGATACTTGGTCAAGCTATGTGAGTCATCCCATATTGCATCCATGATTTGGCTAAAGAAGGTTGATAGTATTTTATATATGTGCATTCACTCCCGTATACTCAGTACATTCCCAAGTGTTGATCCACATATACGTCTATGTGCTACATTATTTGATGATGTAGGTATAAATTGTAGCATATGTACCATGTCCAATCAATTCGCAACTCCCAGTTGGCAGGTGACGAGTCATTTTAATTCAAAGGCTCGAGTCATTGATATGGTTAAGAAGAGTGGTATTTCATTTTTCAGTCATAGTGAGTCGGGGTGCTTGGGAGTTATGACCCAACTACCCATGGTTAGTACTAGTAGAGGATTCATAGATAGTGGGTAGAAGTTGATGTATTGGGTTTCGATTTTGTTGTAAAAAGTTGAGTTGTAATCTTGTGACTCCAGTTTTGGTATTAAGCCAATTTATATTAGAGTTATATTGTGCCTTATTATTTTGGTTTTAAGCATTTTATTCTGTTATTTATGTGCGATGCCAAGTGAAGGGTTAGCTTAGGGCAACTTATGACCCTAGGAACCATGTAGCATCCCGAGGGGTGATTTTGGGTCATTACAAGAAGCTATCATTTCTTGGGTTTACACTGTATCGCTAGGCAAGGTACCACTCTTCCTCTGATAAAATGTTGCCAAGAGTTTGCTCATCTGCTGCTCCAACTACTTAATAGAGGTTGAGTGCGAATTTACTAGTTGGCTCATGAAAGATAAGACACTTTTCATCATCGTCACCCCAGCATTGGTAGCCTCAACTCCCTTTAATAGTTTCTCCCTCATGTCCTCCATAGAAATATTGCCTGAACTGGTAGCTTTATTATCCCTATTTCTAGGAGGTACATATAGTCCACTCCTGCTATTTTTGTTCTTCCAACTCCCTTGGTCCCTATATTTGTAACTAACCTTGTCGTAGTAATTCTGGCCTTGATTCCCTTAGCTATTGCCTCGGAAGCCACCTTAATTAATTATATAGTTTGCCTCCTTCTCATAATCAGAATTATTTATGCTTTGCGACCTAATAGTTTTTACCTTCTCAGTCTTCCTAAACAATATGTGTTTAGAAAGCAGATCTATCTGCGTTTTCACATGTGCCATATCTTGGTGATGCTCCTCCTCTTTCTGATGCTGCTCCATTGACATACCACTAGACAGAGTAGGGCTTTACCACATAATCCCTAGTATGTCCATCTCTACTTGTCTTAGTCAACCACTTCAACATATCTGTAGCCTCATTGAATGTAAACTCCATAAATGCTCCTCCTACAGTATTGTCAACGATTGGTTTGGTCATAGAGTTTAAGTCTCTATAGAAAGTCTCCATTAAATGCTCACCAGTCATCTTGTGGTTGGGGTGCTGTTGATCAAAGGTTATAGGTTAAAAGGGGGTTTTTGACTTGTGAAATATATCAAAATATTTGTAATAGAAAAGGTTCCTACTAATGATTCTTATAAGAATACTAACTCAATGAGATTAAACAGACTAAAGTTATGGTTACCAAGATGTTCAAGAAGATTGGGTTGTGAATTATCTTAAATTTCCAATTAATATCTTCAATTGCAAGAGTTGTTGAATTTTATAAGTTATCCATTAGTTTCTCAACCTAAATGGGCAGTTCATTCTTTAATTCTCTCAAACTTAAAGAATAGGTTAATTATTCAACACTTCTCTCATGTGGATTGATCCCGTTAAGGTATCAACTAATAACCCAAAGGTTAAAGCCCTTACATTCTATGTAAACCACTTTTTTTCCCAACAAATACTTTCTACTCAAACAGTGATGTTCTTGGGCTCATCCTTCAAATTTGGAACCAAGAAGGGCCATTAATATGAAGATGGGTTTATACAATTTTAATAACAATGGAAATCAAGTATTTTCACAACCCCAATCAAGAATTCACATTAAGGCTCCCATAACCCTAGTTATAGGAGCTTAGCCACACATCTCCATAGAAGAAGAAGAATGTATCATTGTGTTATTCAAAATTAATAGAGAAAGTACTTACAAAAGTCATAAGGATTGTTCTTGAATCTTCCTTAGAAAATGTGGATAAAAAATGATAGATCCCCAATTCTAGCTTAAATCCCTAAGAAAACTATGTTACAATAATTTTAAAAAAATAAAAATATGAAAACGATACCTAAATAAAACCTAAACTGGGTATTTATAAGTTACCAAGTGTAGAGGATTTAAAATATAAACTCAAAAAAAGCCGCATCCAAGTTGAAGATCACATCGACGACCCATCAGTAGACTAACAGTCCATCGAGTAAACCATCGTTGAGAGTCCCAAAATGCCATGTTCTGGATAAGGGTTGATGGTTATGTTGGTGGACCATCGCTGGACCGGCAGTCTATCGTGTATGCCCTCACTTGATCCTCCTAGAAGCCATGTTTTGTTTTATCTTGATGGCAAGTTGGTGTTCTATCGGATGGTTGGTGGTACACCACACAGAACATCGCAGTGGTTATTTATTTATTTCCTTCTGTTTAACTCTGAAGACCACTATTATAGTTCGTCGCATGGTTGACGGTCCGCCAGTTTGACTGTTAGTGGCCTTTTTCTGCTATTTTTCTAAATTTCTCCTCCAGCTAACTCCTTAACTTGAAAACACTAAAATATAGTATTAAATACAACAATAGTTGCTAGAAAACATGCAATTATCCCTTGAAAAAGATGTAAAATATTCCATCAAAAGCCAAAATATCAAATACGACTTGGGGGATAAGAGTCGTATGGTTGGGTACGAGTCATATGTAGTACTCATATAGGAGACAATGTTTAATCTTCTTGGTATTCTATTCTTCTAGGGATATGAATGGAAAGTATGGATCGTATGCTTTGGATATGACTTAGCTGGATGAGTTGTATGCTGGATAGTGTTAGGTACAGGGGTTGGGGTAGGATACGAGCAGCGGGTACCACTCTTATCTGAAGGGTACAAATCATATGGGTAATCGTATCCCTGTGCTGGCATTTTTATGTAACTTAAGCGGTGATAATCTAGACATTTCCCTAATTACCTTAGAAGGATTCCACACCTTATATCCTATTTGGGAGGCTATTTACTTTATTATTTCTCTCTTTAACACTTAGAAACTACTCCTAAAAAATATAAAATCCTCTCAAAAGCTCTAGGACAAGAAAGTTGGGGTTTAATCTTGAGGACTAATTTGGGGCTTCTATTAGTGATCTTTTTTCCATTAATTTTTTGGTATAATGAATGTTCTATTCCCTCATTGTTAGTTCCAACTAAAGGCATGATTTTACTATTGGTTTTCATGATTTTATTGTTGAATGCTTTTGGGTTTTCAAATATGATTTGTGGGTTTTGTTTATGAATGGTTAGTTATAGTTTTCTATGGTTTTGACTATGCTTTTCTATGCGTTAATGGTGGTTTTGAATAATTGGATTATATGGGAATGATTGTTGGTAATTGGAATAAGTTTTTGATATATATTATGCTCCTAATGTGTTTGACAAGATGCGTATAAAGATATGTTCATTGCATTGACTTCTTTTAAATAAAACTCTTGCTTGTTTTAAACTTGGTAAAGGGTTTATGCATGGTTTAAATGGTTTTGAAAGGTAAATGGCTAAACGTTTATGCTTACGGGTACGGATTCCCCAAGTTTATTTAATATGGTAATTAGAAGGGCACCTAGGGTCCCCTATACCCATATGTGGTTAGCTATAGATAGTAATTTCAAGTATGGTTGGTATGACGATACAATTACTAAATAGCCTTGGTTAATAAATGGTAAATGGATTGCTTAGAAACAATTTTAATTGGGTATTAAAGGGGGAAGTGTAGCTAAGCCATGGAAGGTGAAGGTCCTGGAGGACCGAAACTGGAAACTTATATTTCTTAGTATGAGGTTAGTCTTAGTAGACTGTGTGCATGATGTCACACCTCATATTGTGGGATGTACTAGTCAACCCAATGGAATATTTCCCTGGTCGTACGGTTACACAAACTGGGGCCCTTTCAGTAGGGGGAGCTAAACCCATATTTCCTGTGGGTGCTTTAGGACAGCAAAGCTATTAAAACTGAGGTAAAGGTTTTAAACCTGTATTCCCTTTCTAGGCACTTATATATGTATGGTCGTATATATTATGGATGGTTTTCTTGGTTTTATTACTAGAATTATTTTATCCTTATCTTGAGTTCATACTAGCGATCACTCGCTAACCCATCTACTAGCAGTTGTATACCAATGCTATGAAAGAACTAGCCATTCTACTCTTGTCTAGTATGTAGATGCGATATCAGTATTTGGACTGAAGTGCTGAGCTTCCATCCTTTTAGAAGACTTTATTTCATGTTATAGACATCTTTGGACATTTTTATTTTATTTTGGATAATAGTTTTACCCATGGTTGGAGGCATGTCCCAATCAAATATTATTACTCTTTGGGATAAAAGCTTTTTGGTACTTCTGGGGGTTGGTATAGGAGGGATCGGTATTGGTGTTTTCCTTAGCAATAGTATTGGGGTTGGGACTTATACTTTTAGTTGATATTGTTGGTTGTTCTATCATATTATATTTTGTAATTGAATATCATATTATGTTCAGGTATTCTCTTTAGTAATGACCTTTGGTTTGGCTTGGTATGGTTGGATGATTAATTTTGTACGATTAAACTCAGTTGGGTCGATTATAGTTGTGACCCTATCCTGGAGTCTTCATGAGATTATTTATGCTATTTTGTTATATGCTCGAATTTCAGCCCATCTAAGGTTTGATATAGGTGGTTGGGTTGGGTATGGTCCCCAGTCCTGGTTAGACTTGTAATGCTCATTACGTCTAGGCCCTAGTTTGGGTCACGACAAACTGGTAACAGAGCTTTAGGTTCATGGTCACATGGGAAGTTCACAAAGAAATGTTGAGTAGAGTCTCTTATAGGGGTGTGTAGCGTGCTATACTCATAAAAGAGCGGTTTCAAGAAATTTAGGAATGTTTCATTTTCTTGATATTCTATTTTCAAGCTTGGAGTCTAAATTCCAGAAATCTTCTCTAATCTTTATTTGTTTGTCTTTCAGATCATGCCTCGTAGATTTAGAAAATAAGAAAATTCTTCTGTCCCATCTAGGGATGATGTTGAAGTGGTACATCCTATGAAGGGTGTATATCTTTGATCTTAAGGTCTTATTCCGGATAGTACTGGGGTTCCTTCTAATTTTATCAAGCCTTTCAAGGCAATATGACAAATGCAGAATTTCATCAATCCATCCATGTTATTGCTCAGTTGGTTTCTGCTCAGGCTAAGTGGGATGTATCTGGTAGGTTATTTGATGAGGCCACAAGGGTTAGATAATTTATAAAGATGGGTCCTCCTACTTTTGCTGGAGTAAAGATGGAGGAGGATCCCCAGGGCTTCTTGGATAAAATAGAGAAGATATTTTGGGTGATGCAAGCTACTAATGTGGAGGGGTAAACTTTGTAGCATATCTGCTAAAAGATATTTCTTATCAATGGTATGAAAAGTGCAACATAGACAGGGGTGATCTGGAAGAATTTGTATTATGGAAGGCCTTCTCTAATGCTTTCTTATATAGTTTCTTTCCTCAGGATCTTAGGAAAGATAAGATGGAGAAGTTTGTAAATCTTAAGTAAGGGAAAATGACAGTCAAGGAATATACCTTGAAGTTCCATCAGTTATCGAGGTATGCTCCTGACTTGGTGGCTGATATAAGAATGAGAATGGGGAATTTTGTTGATGGGTTGAATAGAGATTTAATCTTTGAGAGCAAGACTACTTTGCTTATTAAGGATATAGATATTTATCAGTTGACTGTACATATGCAGCAAGTGGAGGATGAGAAGAGAAAGCAGGCGGAGTTTAGGTATAGGCAGGGAAAGAGGGGTAAATTTTTTAATAAAGAATATGTGCAAACCTAGGGTGGCTGGGATAGTGGCAAGTGGAAGAAAAAGAAGTGGGGGAGCTTGGGTTTCTTCTCTACTGCCTATGCCCCTTACTCGAAGTAGTAGGGAGACAGATGTAATCAAGGTGGTGACTATTTTTGAGCATAGGGTGCCCAATCTCAAGCGAGAGGAGGTTAGTCAGTTTATTTATGCCCTTATTTTTGGTTCTGTGGTCACCTACATCGAGTTATTCTGTAGAAGAGAGGGACAAATACTTCAGGTATGGCCAGCCAGGTCATCGGCTCTGGGATTGTTCAGTTAATAAGGTTGCTACAGGGTTGAACAAGGTTCTTATGACTTCATCTTCTACTCCTACACCTGGTGGTATTGCATAGACTTTTGTTACTTCTCCTGGTCCTAGTGTTGGTCAAAATAGATTGAATACTTTGGCATCCTGATAGGAATTTGAGCAATCACCTGATGTCATTATTGGTACATTACATCTCTTTTCTTGTGATGTATATTGTTTGCTTGATTTGGGGTCCACTCTTTCATACGTGAATCCTTATGTGGTTGTATTTTTTTTATTTGATCCTAAAGTGATTTTGGATCCTTTTTCTATTTCTACCCTGGTAAGAGACTCGGTTATTGCTAAAAGGTTCTATAGGGGGTGTGTAGTGTCTGTTGGTAACAAGAAGACTTTGATGGATCTATTTGAGCTGGGATGATGGTTTTTGATGTCATCTTTGGTATGGATTAGTCACACCCTTTTTATGCGTCTTTAGATTGTCAGACCTGGAAAGTTATCTTTAAGTTTCCTAGTAAATCGGTTATAGAATGGGAGGATGGTTCTTTAGTTCCATGAGAAAGATTTATTTCTTATCGTAGAGCTCAGAGGTTAATCTCCAAGGAGTATCTTTATCACCTAGTCTGAGTTAAAGATTCTAGCTCAGAAGGTCTTTTTTTTACAGTTAGTTCCTGTGGTTAATGAGTTTCCATAGGTACTTTTGGAAGATCTTTCTAGTGTTCCTTCAAATAAAAAATAGAGTTTGGTATTGATTTGCTTTCGAACACTCATCCAATATATGTTTCTCCGTATAAAATGGTTCCAAATGAGTAGAGAGAACTTAAGGAGTAACTTAAAGTTCTTCTAGATAAGGGGTTTATTCATCCTAGCATTTCTCCATGGGGTGCACTAGTACTGTTTGTGCAAAATAAGGATGATTTCCTTCGTATGTGCATTTACTATAAGCAGCTGAATAAGGTAAAGGTTAAGAAAAAGTATCCGCTCCCGAGGATAGATGATCTGCTTGATCATTTACAAGGTGCCAAGTTTTTTTATAAGAGAGATCTTTAGTCGCATACCATCAACTTAAGATTAGGGAGGTGGATATCCCTAAGATGGATTTTTGTACTCGGTATAGGCATTTCGAGTTCTTTGTGATGTCATTTAGATTGAGCAATGCCCTGGCAGAATTTATTGAACTGATGAACAGAGTTTTTAGGCAATATTTGGATCTCTTCATGTTTATGCTTATTGAAGACATTTTGGTTTATTTAAAGAGTGAGCTGGATCATGCTAATCACCTCAGTGTGGCATTACAGACCATAAAGGAAAAACACTTGTATGCTATGTTCTCTAAGTGTGATTTTTGGTTGAATGATGTAAGTTTCTTGGGTCATATTATTTCTAGTAAGGAGAGAATGGTTGATCCTCAAAAGGTTACTGTAGTGAAGGTGTGGCCTAGGCCCACGGCTCCATCCGACACTTGAAGCTTCTTGGGTTTAGCTGGGTATTATAGGTGGTTTGTTGAAAGCTTCTCATTGATAGCGACTCCTTTGACAAATTTGACTTCAAAGCAGGCTAATTTTTCTTGGTCGGATGCTTATGAGGGAAGTTTTGAGAAGTTAAAGGATAAGCTTACTTCAGCTCTAATTCTGACCTTATCAGAAGGCAATGACGGGTTGGTGGTTTATTGTGATGCATCTTCGATAGGGCTTGGTTGTGTTTTGATGTAGCATGGGAAGGTGATTGCCTATGCTTCCAGGTAGTCTAAGGTGTATGAGAGGAATTATCCTTCTTATGATTTAGAGCTATTGGCAGTTGTGTGTTCTTTGAAAATATGGTGGCATCATTTATCTGGTGTTCATGTGGATATCTTTTCTAATCATAAGAGTCTACAGTACTTGTTCATACAAAAGGAGCTTAATCTCAGGTAAAGGAGATGGCTTGAGTTACTCAAGGACTATAATATGAGCTGCACTACCACCCAGGTAAGGCTAACGTAGTTGCTGATGCTCTTAGCAGGTTTTCTATGAGGAGTTTTGATCATGTGGAGGAAGGAAAGTAAAAATTAGTGAAGGATATTCACCACTTATCCATCTTAGAGTTTGTCTCTTGGACTTTAAGGATGGTAGTATGATGGTGCAAGAAGTGGTTTGATCATCTCTTGGTGCCAAGATTAAGAAGAAGCAAGTGTTGGACCGTGTCTTGATAAAAATAAAAAGTGATATTGGCATACAAAGGGTGGCGATGTTTGAGATTAGTGGTGATGGAACTTAGCGATACTAGGGAGGTTGTGTGTTCCTGATGTCGACGATTTGTGGCAAAGTATTTTGACTGAGATGCATGAGTCGCACTATGTTGTTTATCCCAGTTCGACAAATATGTTTCATGATATCAAGGAGATTTATTAGTTGGAATGGTATGAAGAAGGATGTGGTTGATTTCATGGCGAAGTGCATTGTGTGTTAATAGGTTAAGGTTAAGCGCATAATGCTGGTGGATTATGTTAATAAATAGAGTTTCCCAAATGGAAGTGGGAGATGATCAACATGGATTTTGTTAACCGTCTTCCTCGGTATACTAACCAATTTGATTCGATTTGGGTCATTGTGGATATGATAACGAATCTACTCATATTTTGTCGGTGAGGACTATGTGAAGCTATTTCTTTAGGAAATTGTGAAGTTACATGGAAAACCTATCTCGGTCAAAAATAGGAGATTATGAAGCTACATGGGATAGTTGTCTCGATTACTTTTGATCATGGTATGCAGTTTACATCTCATTTCTGGCATACTAAGGTCAGTCTGAGTACTGCTTTTCATCTGCAGTCAGATGGGCAAATAGAATGAACTATTCAGACATTGGAAGCTATGCTTCGGGCAGTGTGATTGACTATGGTGGCAACTGGGTTAAGCATCTAACTTTGGAGGAGTTTACTTACAATAATATCTATCATATGAGTATTGGTATGGTCCTTCTTGAGGCTTTGTATGGTAGAAGGTATAGATCTTATATTGGTTGGTTTGAGCTTAGTGAGGCGGACATGTTTAATCCGGATCTTGTTTATCCAGCTATGGAGAAGATGAAGGTAATTTGGGATAGGCTTAAGGCTGCCTAGGGTCTCCAAAAGTCTTACGCGGATGTTAGGTTTAGAGACTTAGAGTTCGAGGTTGTGGAAAAGGTATTTCTAAATGTATCTCTCATGAAGGGAGTAGTGCATTTTGGCAAGAAGGGAAAGCTTAGTCCCTGATTTATTGGTCCTTATGTGATTTTGTGGAGAGTTGGTAATGTTTCTTACTAACTGGAGTTGCCTGCTAGTTTGGGTTTGGTTCATCCCATCTTTCATTTTTCCATGTTGAAGAAGTGTATTGGAGATCCTTCTTCAGTTATTCCTTATGAGGGATTGGGTAGTTTTGATTCTCTATCTTATGAAGAGGTCCCGATTAAGATATTGGATAGGCAGGTTCATCAATTACAGTTTAATTATGTAGCTTCGGTTAAGGTTTGGTGGTGAAACCATTATTTAGAAGAAGCTACTTGGGAAGCGAAGGAGGGTATAAAGTCCAAATATTCATTGATGTTTTCTGCTCTCGGGATTCATGCAAAAGATGTATGTTGTTGAACACATCTTTATTTTCTGAGTTTGTTAAAGGAAAGATTAGTATTTTTGTCTCTTTGTTTTGAAACTTTGATGAAGATTGGGAATATGTTTGATAATTCAAATGACTTTGTGTGTGGTTACCCCTACCTTATCCGTTATTGAAAGGATGAATGTTCCTACTGGGGGAGAATGTTACATTTAGGGTTTTGGCCCTTAGAATTTTTCCTAGAATTCTATTCTTCGGATCCAATACGACTCAAGGGTATAAGCTGTATGTTTGGGTACAAGTGGTATGGTTAACTCGTATACTAGCCAGTGTTGGTTGGTGGGATAGATGGGTTACTGGAATGGATACGACTTGGGGGATAAGAATAGTATAGTTAGGTATGAGTTGTATCTAGTACTCATATAGGGGACAATGCTCAATCCTCTTGGTATTCTATTCAGCCAGGGATACAGATGGAAGGTACAGATCAAATGCTTTGGATATAACTTGGTTGGATGAGTTGTATGCTGGACAATATTGGGTCCAGGGGTTGGGGTAGGATATGAGTGGCGGGTGCCAATCTTATCGAAACGGTACGACTCATATGAGTCAGTTGTATCCCTGTGATGGGATTTTTATGTAACTTAAGTGGGGGTAATCTAGACATTTCCCTACTTACCCTAATAGGATCCTACGACTTCTAGCTTATTTGGGAGGCTATTTACTTTATTATTTCTCTCTTCAACACTTAGAAACTATTCCTAAACAATATAAAATCCTCTAAAAGCATTGGGGCAAGAAATCTAAGGATTCATCTTGAGGACTAATTTGGGGCTTGCTTTGGTGATTTCTTTCCATCAATTTTTATATATAAGACTTGTTCTCTTCCCACATTATTGTTCCAACTAAATGCTTGATTTTACTATTATTTTTCCTGATTTTATTGTTGAATGTTTTAGGGTTTTCAAATATGATTTTCGGATTTAGTTTATGAATGGTTAGTTATGGTTTCCCATGGTTTTAATTATTCTTTTCTATGAATTAATGGTGGTTTTGGACAATTTGATTATATAGGAATGGTTGTTGGTAATTGGAATTGGCTTTGGATATATATTAGGCCCCCGATGTGTTTGACAAAATACTTATAAAGATATTTTCATTGCATTGGATTCATTTAAATGGAATTCTTGCTTGTTTTAAACTTGGTAAAGGATTTATGCATGGTTTAAAAGGTTTGGAAAGGAAAATTGCTAAACAATTATTCTTGTGGGGTACAAATTCCCCCAAGTTGATTTAATATGGTAATTGTAAGGGTACCTAAGGTCCCCTATACCTACATGTGGTTGGCTATGGATAGTACTTGCAAGTATGGTTGGTATGATTATACCACCACTAAATGGCCTTGGTTAGTAAATGGTAAATAGATTTCTTGGAAACAGTTTTAATAGGGCATTAAAGGGGGTGGGGGTGGGGGTGGGGGTGGGGTGTCACTAAGCCATGGAAGGTAGAGGTTCTAGGGTACCTAAACTAGAAACTCATATTTGTCGGTATGAGGTTGGTCTTGGTGGACCATGTGCATGATGTAACAACTCGTATTTGGGGATGTACTAGTCATCCCAATGGGATATTTCCCTGGTCGTGTGACTATACGTACTGGGGCCCTTTCAGCAGGTGGAGCTGAATCTATATTGCTCGTGGGTGCTTTAGGGTGGCAAAGCTACATAGCCCAGGTAAAGATTTTAAATGCATGCTAAACCCAAATCCCCTTTTCCGACACCTATATATGTATGGTTGTATGTATTTGTAAGATCCTGCAAAATTCTTAGTTTAATTCAGTCCTTTAAGCATGTTAAGGGGGGGGGTCCCGAACTTCAAAAATTCTAGCTAAGTATTCAGACTTATGTTATTTTAGCCTTTGAAAGTTGGCAATCTTATTTTGTGACCTTTTCGTCCATTAAATGTTGATATTGGAGTTAGTTCATTATCAGGAAGGTCAATACGTGTTCCCGAACAAGTTTTGGATTTTTTAGGCCTCGTTTAGACCATGTTCTAGTGACCAAAATAGTAAGTCGATGAAATATCGATGCGTCACATCATCCATCACGTCGAAAGATAATCTTTCCCTCGACTCAGTGCAAATTCTAGTGAACCAATGCGGACTTAATGTGGCACATTGGTCATCGCATTGATGCCAATGATGCAGCGCATCGGTCTGCACGTCAATAACACAGTTTTTGGTCATTAAAAGTCCGCGTCCTCAGGGTTGATTAAGTCATTTTCCCATGCCCTTCAGTCCACATAACATGAAATTTAGCCCTCTTTCAGCAATTATATTCATTCTTTCACAAATTGCTCAACAATAAAAAAACCCTAGGTAAATTAAATTCAAATTCAAGGCTTCAGATTCAAGAATAAATTTTCAAGAATTTACCAACTAAGGTATGTGAAGTGTTCATCCAAGGGTTCCTTACACCCTTGGATTCCAAGAAACTATTTTTAAACTCCAAGTGTATGAATTTCATGAATTTCATGTTGGGTTTGATTATATTCATGTTTATAATGGTTAATTGGGATTCTAATCCATTTTTTATGCTAAGTTTCATGTGGGATTAATTGATATATATGTAATATCATGTAAATCTATGTTGAACTCTTGAAATTGTGAAGTTGGAGTTGAATTCTGATGTTTACTTCTGTTTAATATTATGTACATGTATCATGCTCATTAAGTGCATGATGAATTGCTCATGTGAACCAATAAGAGAAGGAAATAGTGTCATGTCAACTTATGTGTGAATTGTATCATGCAAGTTGTTTGATAAAATGTCTCTATAGATACATTATGAACAAGTGTACATTTTATGCTATGCAAGATCATGTAATGCTTTACTTGTCATGCTATCAAGTCCTGGGGGTATTTAATACCCAACAATTTAGCTGTTTACCTTGAGCTAGTGTCTGGTATAGAATAATCTCAGTCATGTCACTATCAGTTGTACTCTCAGTCAGTTACAGGACTCAGGAAAGCTCAGTACACTCTTTATTAGTCCAATCCAGTTCAGTGTTCAGTTCAGACCTTAGTAAATTTTGTCAGTTTACAGATTTCAGTAGCATTTTGTTAGTCAATGGAACTCAATGCACTCAGTTCAGTTCAGTTAGATAGTGTAATTAGTAACAGTCCAGTCAAACCTAGTATGAACTAGGAAATCAGTTTAAAGTCTATTCAGATAGAAGTAGGATTCAGCACCAAGTTAACCTAGGGATGAGGGCATTCCTGCCACTAGAGGGTTTACCCCTTTGTAGCAATCCTTATATTATTGAACTACGTAGCCATCATAGGTTTAGATATCTTCCTACCAGATATTTTGAGGGTTGAAACATCTCATTCGAGTTTTCCTGCCAGCGAGGGTTGATGAAAGAGCTTCATGTCAGAGAAGGTTAACTCACAAGTTGTGGTTACCCGTGGCACGATATTGACTCACTTCCAACTGGGGTTATATTTTGGACCCCAATCTATGTAGAAAGGGGTACATTGGTTAGATGATGACCTCCCAAAGTCTCAGTTTTAGATTCAGTCTCAGTATAGAACTCAGTTCAGTTCTGCGTATTCAGGACTGTCAGACACAGTCACTCAGCTTAGTAGTCACTCATCTTAGTATGGAACTTGGTATAGTTTCAAAGAATTAGGACTTTCAAATACAGTCATTCAATATTAGTAATTCAGTATCAGTATACTCAAATATCATTTAATCAGTATTCAGACTCAGTAACCAGTGTTATCACGATCTCACTTACAGTTACATATTCATGCATGTACTCTCATCTATCTATACTCATGTCATTCATTCAGTATTATTCATGCATATGAACAATGCATTTCATCCTACCTCTCTTAGCATACCAGTACATTCAAAGTACTTAAACATACTTTTCTCTTGTGGTATGATGTTTTATATCATAGATTCAGACGCACGGGCTCCCGAGCACCTTTAGCAGTTTAGATCTTCATAGTCAGAGTTAGTGGTGAGTCTTCATAGTTCGAGGACATGATTATTATTTTAGTATTTTAGTTTATTTCAGTAGTCAGAGTTAGTTGGGGACTTGTCCCATCGACTCCACATTTTAGACAGTTAAGAGGCTTTTTAGACTAGAGTATTTTGAAATAGGTGTATCGTTTTTTGTATTACTATACCGAAATGATATTTATTTCAGTATTGAACCTTATGGTATGTTTTTTTTCTGAATTTTTGCATATTTTAGTATAATTATTATTTAGTTCTTATAGCAGGTACCGGTTATAGGTTAGCTTGTGGTCTTTCGGGATTATGAGAACCGTGTAGCATTTAGGTACAGACTCGGGGTGTTACAAACTTGGTATCAGAGCATAAGGTTCAATAGAGTCCTAGGAAGTCTAAACGCCGCATCTACTAAAATCTTGTGCATGGGTATGTAGTGTGCCACACTTATGGACAAGAGGCTATGATATGTTTTAGGCAAAGTTTTCCTTCATTCAGTATTCATATCGTCTGGGTGAGTATGAGCTCAGGTTAAAATCTCAGTCTAATTTATCTCTTCCTTATGCTTCGAGAATATGCCTTCCAAAGAAGCTAATGAGATAAGTAAGTAAAATCAGCCAGCCTCTCTGCCCGTTTAGGCAGATCCCCTGAATGAGCATGTCTTTCACTCTGAATTTAGAGCTACTTTTACCACCTTAGCTTATTTTGTACCTATTCAGAACAATCACCTGGCTATTATCCTATCAAAGATTATAGCTCATGCTCTGCAGAGTAAGGAAGAGAGGCATAGAAGAAATGGCAGAAAGAATATGAGGGCCAGAATGGCTAGGCCAAAAAGTGGCTGAACTAATCCCCTTTGTCAGAAGTGGGGATGAAACCACCAGGGAATCTGTAGAGCTAGCAGTGATGTTTGTTTCGGATGTGGCAAGCCTGGCCACAGGGTCAGATAGTGTCCTTAGGTGGGTTCTCAGAGTCAGCATAACCGTCCCCCAACTCAGTCCGATCACCCAAATCAGCAGGGTGCCATATCCAGTGCCACCAGTGGGCAGCGCCCAAATAGACTCTATGCCCTTCAGTGCCGACAGGATTAAGAAAGTTCACCTGATGTGGTCACTGGTACATTACAAGTTTTCCATTTACTGGTCCCACCTTCGTTGAATATCTATACTTATTATTTTCTCTCTCTTTACCTTTTCTCTCTACTAACATTCACAATCAAACATTGCGCCTTCTCAACATCACTTTTGATATGAATAGGTCGGCTCCGGCAAAGCAGACGCCGATGGCATAACATCGCCGCCAATAGGTAAGGTTGCTACTCTTTTTCTCACTCTCTCTCCTCTTCTCTTTTCTTGGTCTTCCTATCCTTCCTTCGACCTCTTTCGATATGACCAACCATTGTGCCCTCGTCGGAGGTGTGAGGTTCTGTTCCCGACTTTTGTGATGGTAATAGAGGAACGAACACCGAAGAAGGGAGCATATTTTGATGGTGACGACAGCTTATCAGATCCCACACCAGGTTTAATCCGGCACTTATTCCGAGAAGTTTCAGGCGATGTGATTCCAGTGACATGCCTCTATATATCCTGGTGAATTCTATCCTTGCTCTTAATTCTAACCTTGCTCTTTATTTCTTGATTTCTTTATTTTTGTGTATTTATTTTTTAGTTCTCTATATTTCTTTATTTCTTTAGCATCTATTGTGCTAGAATTTTGGTTGCATTATGTGCTTTACGTGAGCTTTTTATTGGTATTGTTGTTTTAGCCTTCGTTGTACTTGGTGTTGAGTAGTGTCTTGGGTGGCACATGGTGGATTAGGGCCATGTCTTGTGGGTCCTAGGGGGATGGGGGTGGGTGTGCGGGCTGATGTTAGGTTAGGTCCGAGATATGAAGTACGAGGTGTTAAGAAGGGGATAAGGGAGTTGATAGTTTTAGGATTAGTTCATGGAACATTGGGACCTTACAGGGTTAGTCGATAGTGATGGTTAAGATTCTTAAGAAGAGAAAGATTAATATTGCATGTGTCTAGGAGACCAAGTGGGTAGGTTCCAAGGCTAGGGATGTAGATGGGTTCAAGTTTTGGTGTTCAGGTAGTGATAGGCGTAGGAATGGCAAAGGTATCTTAGTGGACGCGGAGCTTAGGGGACGGATAGTGGAGGTTAAAAGGGTTATTGATAGGGTTATGACTATCAAGTTGGTCTTGGGGGGGTTTACTTTAAACATCTGCAGTGCGTATGTGTCTCAGGTGGGCCTAGGCGGGGAGAAGAAAAAGAATTTTTGGGAGGTTTTGGATGGAGTAGTTAGAGGCATGCCTATTTTAGAGAAGATTTTTATATGAGGGGATTTTAATGGGCATATCTGGTTTTTTCCATTAGGGTATGATGATGTGTATGGGGGCTTTGGGTTCGGGGTTAGGAATGATGAGGGAGCTACTCTTTTTGATTTTGCGAGGGTCTTTGGGTTGGTGGTTGTGAATTCTAGCTTTCCAAAAAAGGAAGAGCACTTGGTTACTTTTTGGGGTAGGACAGCCAAGACTCAGATTGACTTCTTGCTACTTAGGAAGGGGGATAGAGCTTTTTGTAAGGATTGTAAAGTAATTCTGAGCGAGAATCTTGCAACCTAGCATGGAATTCTAGTGATGGACCTGGTTAACAAGAAGGGCAAGATAAGGTGGGGTAGGAAGGGTCGACCTAGAGTTAGGTGGGGCAGTTTTCTCTAGTTAGTGCTACAGAGATAGGGGCAAAATTGGAGGGAATGGGGGTATGGGAGCGCAAGGGGGATGTGGATAGTATGTGGGATAAGGCTACTGGTTGCATCAGGGAGGATGCTAGAGAGGTGTTGGGTATCTTAAGAGGCTGGCCCAGTCGGTATTGGGGGGATTGGTGGCAGAATAAAGAAGTTAAGAAGGTGAAGACGAGAAAGGAGGCTTACGCTAAGTTGGTTGAGAGTAAGGAGGAAGATGAGAAGCGGGTGAGCAGGGAAGAGTACAAATTGGCTAAGAAAGATGCTAAGTTAGCAGTTACGGCTACTAAGACAACAATTTTTGAGAGTTTATATAAGGGATTAGAGGAGAAAAGTGGGGAGAAAAGGTTGGTCAGGCTTGCCAAGGTTAGGGAGCGTAAGGGTCATGATCTGGACCAGGTGAAGTGCATTAAGGGGGAGGATGGCAGAGTTTTGGTGGATGACGCCCTCATTAAGAAAAGATGGCATTCGTATTTTCATAGGCTCTTGAATGATGAGGTGGATAGAAATGTTATTTTAGTGGAGTTGGAGCACTCCGAGAAGTATCACAACTTTGGCTTTTGTCGGCATTTTAAGGTAGCAGAGGTCAATAAGGCTATTTGTAAGATAAGAAGGGGCAGGGCGATGGGGCCCAACGAGATTCCGGTGGATTTTTGAAAGTTCTCTGGTGGGATAGGGTTGAGGTGGCTGACCAAATTTTTTAACAATATTTTTAAGTCCCCAAAGATGCCCGAGGCATAGAGATAGAGCATAATGATTCCTTTATATAAAAATAAGGGTGACATTTAGAGTTGCAACAACTACTATAGTATTAAGTTGTTGATTCACACAATGAAGATTTGGGAGAGGGTGGTGGAGTGGAGTTGAGGAAGATTGTGTCTATTTCAGAGAATCAATTTGGTTTTATGCTTGGTCGCTCCACGATTGAGGAAATTCACCTAGTGTGGAGACTGGTAGAGCAGTATAGAGACAGGAAGAGGGATCTTCACATGGTGTTTATTGACTTGGAAAAGGCCTATGATATGATCCCTAGGGAGGTTCTTTGGAGATTCTTGGAGGCGAGAGAGGTCCCAGTGGTGTACATCAGAGCGATTAAGGACATGTATGAGGGGGCAAAGACTTGGGTAAGGACAGTTGGAGGAAATTCTGAGCATTTTTTGGTCTTGATAGGGTTGCATCAGGGATCAACTCTTAGTCTTTTTTTGTTTGCTGTTGATGCGGAATATACAAGCCGAGGTACCTTGGTGTATTATTTTTATGGATGATATAGTTTAGATTGATGAGTCACGACAAGGGGTTAATGATAAGCTGGAGGTTTGAAGACAAACCCTAGAGTCTAAAGGTTTCCAGTTGAGTAAGACCAATATGGAGTACTTGGAGTGCAAGTTTAATGACTCGAGGCAAGATGACGGGGTGGTAATAAAGTTGGATTCTCAGCGGTTTGCAAGAGAGATAGTTTTAAGTACCTTGGGTCTACCATTCAGAGGAATGGAGAGATAGATGAGGATGTCTCTCATCATATTGGGGCAGTTTGGATGAAATGGAGGCTTACTTCAGGAATTTTATACGATAAGAAGGTGCCCCTCAAGCGAAAAGAAAAATTCTATAGAGTTACAGTCTGACCTGCTCTATTGTATGGAGCGGAGTGTAAGCCGGTTAAGAATTCTTATATTCAAAGGTTGAAGGTGGCAGAAATGAGAATGTTGCGTTGGATGTGTGTATTCACAAGGGCTGACAGGATTAGGAACTAATTTATACGGGAGAAGGTAGGAGTGGTTTTGGTGGAGGATAAAATACAGGAAGTACAGTTGAGATGGTTTGGTCATTGATGGGGAGGGGCATGGATGCCTCGTAGGTATGAGAGGTTGTCCTTGGAAGGTTTCAAGCAGGGTAGGGGTAGACCAAAGAAATACTAGAGAGAACTGATTAAACGTGGCATGAAGCAGTTACAGATAACTGAGGACATCATCCTGGATAAGAAGATATGGAGGAAAAACATTAGGATAGAGAGCTAAGGGTATGGTTGAGTCGTAGTCAGTAATTAGGTGTATCTTGGTATCCTTTGTTTGGCAATGTACATTATTTTTATGGATGTCATTTCTATGTTATTTATCGTGTTCTCTGCTTGATACATTTGTATACTACATTTTATCTTGAGCCAGGAGTTTATTGGAAATAGTCTCTCTACCTCTTGAGAGGTAGTGGTATGGACTGCGTACACACTACCCTCCCCAGACCTCACTATGCGGGAATATACTAGGTTTGTTGTTGTTGTTTATTGCTGTTATGCTTTGCTAGATCCAGGAGCTTCTTTGTCCTTTGTTGCTCCATATATTGCAGTTGATTTTAGAGTCAGTCCCAAAATTCTAGCAGAGCTTATCTCAATCTCTACTCCAGTGGGTAAATTCATCATAGCCAGGCGAGTATATAGGAACTGTCCGATTATGATATCTCATAAAGACTCTTCAGCAAACTTAGTCGAATTAGAGATGACCGATTTTGATATCTTTCTCGGCATGGATTGGCTTCATTCCTACTATGCCTCAGTCGACTGCAGAAATAGAATTGTCTAATTTCAGTTTCAGAATGAAACCATCCTTGAGTGGAGGGGTAGTACTTCAACACTTAGGGGTCAACTTATTTCTTTTCTTCGGGAAAAAAATGATATCTAAGGGATGTTTATACCATCTCGTTTGAGTCTAGGTCTCTAGTTCAGAAATCCCTAATCTTAAATCAGTGTCAACAGCATATGAATTCCCAGATGTGTTTCCCAAAGTTCCTCCCAAAAGGGAAATCAACTTCAGAATAGACCTTCTTCAGAGAATTAAAAGAACAATTAAAAGATCTCCTTGATACGGGATTTATCAGACCCAGTGTGTCCCCGTGGGTCACACCAGTTTTATTCGTGCGTAAGAAAGACGATTCTCTCGGAATGTGTTTTGATTACCATTAGCTAAATAAAGTCATAGTCAGGAACAGGTATCCACTTCCCAGAATTGATGACTTTTTTTGACCAACTTCAGGGTGCTAGTTACTTATCTAAGATAAATGTCAGTTCAAACTATCATCAGCTCAGGGTCAGTGAATATGACTTCCCAAAAATAACTTTTAAAACTTGGTATAGTCACTTCGAATTCTTAGTCATGTCATTTGTCCTTACTAATGCCCCAACAGTTTTCATGGACTTGGTGAATCATGTGTTCAAATAGTACTTGGATACGTTCGTCATAGTCTACATAGATAGCACTCTTATCTATTCCCATAATGAGGATAAACCGATGATCATCTCAGAATCGTACTTCAGACTCTCAAAAACCATCAATTATCATGATTTCCATTCATATCTTACATGCCAGCTCTATGACCATAGCCAATACTCGTACACGTTAGCAATCATGCACTCTTACAGTTCCTAGTATAAGGAGTCCCAGGTCACCCAATGTCACGAATCATGTTCCATAAATAGAAAAACTCTAGACTCAGGTCATATAGCTCATGACACTCAGGTATCCATGTCATGCTATACAGTGTGCTTAATTCCCATGACCCATGATACACTACTACTGATCGGCTAAATTTAGATTTCATTGTGCATATCCTCAGTTTAGATCTTTTGATAAATCCATGGGGTTGACATTCTATTCCTCAAACCTCAGTTAAGTGTCAAGTTTTGTATAGTATTCATGCATACCTCAGGTCCTCACGTTTTAACCCTTCAGTGGACTTTCCTTACAAATAATGTAGTGATGAGCAGTTGCTTAGAAGGGAGAGAGTAAATATTTTATGTTAAGAAAAGATTATTGCATGCTAGTTTTACACGAGGCTGTAGTTATGATGATAGGCTTGAATGTCATGTGGATGTGTAAGTGGCTAAATACATTTCGGAGATTTGAGTAGGCTTGAACATAGTTGGAGAATTTAGTCCAGATCAGACCTCACTAGGTAGAGTTATCAGAACCCAATATTTAGTTCTAGTACAGTCTCAATTATAGTCTTAGTTACAATCTCAGTCATAGTCCCAGTCTAGTAATCAGATTAGTAACTCAGTTCAGTTTCGGATTTGCTCAACCATAGAGTATAGTTATCAGTTATTCAATTATCAGTATTTCAGTACCTCAATTTACAGACTATTTTAGAGTCATGTTATACACTTGGTTTTGCCTTCTCAAATAGTACAGCTTTCAAGAATTCATGCTCAGTTACCTCATGTTACTCAGTCAATCCCTACCGTATATACATAATACTATGATTTTTTAGTTAATTCTACATGACCAGTATTCAAATATCATCCACTCAGTTAATCATAAAAGTTAGTACATTTATGCGTTCGTGCTTAGTGCCCATGTGAATATTATCAGTAGCGTCAAGTGAAATGCATGTAGTGTTGATTCCAAGCTAGTAGTTTCAGTGCATAAGGCTTAGTAACTCTATCTTAGATGATGTTTCATAGGCCTTGCTCCATATTACTGAACTGCAGCTACATGGTGATTTATTATTCAGGTGTCTTATTCAGACCATGCCAAGATTTCCCTGCTCCCTAATGCCACTAGAACTCTATAGAAAGAGTGTCAAAGAAAGGCCCCAGTCGAATGTAAGTTGTCAGCATCAGTTAGTATGCAAAACTAGTAATTTAGTTTAGCAGTTAGGTGGAAAATGTTTGTATTGTTGGGTTTCCCATCTTTTCATCTAGCTACACTATCTAAAGTTTCATTAATGTAACTATTCTAAGATCAAGCGACCATTTGGTTGTGAGTTCAATTCAGTTCGGGTGTCATGCCTCAGTTCCAGATCCCCGATATATAGTCACGATTCAGTTTATAGGTTCCCCGTGCATCATCTCAGTTTCTCCTTAGTATCTCAGTCAACTCAGCATTCTTTAGGGGATATAATGTCCCAAGGGGGAGATGTACTATAATCCCTAAGCTTTCATGACCTAAATATTCCATCTTCTCTTTATGTAATGAATTCAGTATGGAGAGTGGGTAATCATAGGTGGACTCATAAGTTCTAATCTCAGCCATAAGCCATGTATTCAGCGGCTCAGTCCATTCATGATATTGAGTTCCTATATTAGGTTTCAGGCTCAGTTATATTCTCATGTTCCTGTTCAAGCGTATTCAGCAAATGATCTTGAGTTGGAGATCGATGACTTTATGTATTTAAAAATCTCTCCTATGAAAAGAGTAAAGAGGTTTGGCAAGAAGGGGAAACTCAGTCCCTGATATATCGGTCCTTACCAAATTCTCAGCATTTTCAGAAAGGTAACTTACGAGCTTGAATTGCCTTTCGACATAGCTTTAGTGTATCTAATGATCCATATCTCTTTGCTTAAGAAATGTATAGGTGAACCAGCAGTCGTAGTCCCTATAAAGGGCATAAATACTCATAACAGCCTATCTTATGAAGAGATCCCAGTCGAAATCCTTGATTATCAGATTCGCAGACTAAGGAATAAAGAAGTACCTCTAGTCAAAGTTCTTTGGCAGAATTAGTCCGCTGAGGGAGCTACTTGGGAAGTGAAAGCATATATGTGAACCAAGTATCCTCACCTCTTCTCTGTAAACTCAAGACTCAACCCAAGGTAATAGTTTTCCTTAAGCTTATTTAGTTTCATACCCAGATTTCCATTACAAACTAGGTATCAGTTATCACTGCATATTCAGTCATGTATTCATGCATCAGATATGCATGTTCCGTATGAGGAACTCAGCTTATCAGTAATCCTAGTCATGCATTTATATAATAACTTAGTCATGTACTCATGCATCAGATATGCATGTTCAGTATGAAATTCAGCATGTTAGTAATGTCAGTCAGATAATCATGTTTTAGATATTCATGTCCAGTAAGTAAGTTCAGTCAACCGGTATTCTGAGCTTAGTCAGTCTCATTCAAGGACGAATGTTCCCAAGCGGGTGATAATGTAAGATCCTACAAAATTCTTAACTTAATTCAATCCTTTAAGCTTGTTAAGGGGGGTCCCAGACTTAGAAAATTCTAGATAAGTATTAAGACTTAGTGTTATTTTAGCCTTTGAAAGTTGGAAATCTTATTTTGCGACCTTTTCATCCATTAAATGTTAATATAGAAGTTAGTTCATGATCAGGAAGGTCAATACATGTTCTCGGACAAGTTTTAGATTTTTTGAACATCGTTTAGACCATGTTCGAGTGACCAAAATATGAGTCAATGCGATATCAATGTGTCCCTTCATCTATCATGTCAATAGATAATTTTTTCCTCAGCTCAGTGTAAATTCCAATGAACTGACGTAGACTTGATGTGGTGCATTGGTCATCGTATCGATGCCAACGACGCAACACGTCAGTCTGAGCATCGATAACACAGTTTCCAGTCATTAAAAGGTCGTGTCCTCAGGGTTTATTAAGTATTTTTCCCATACCCTTCAGCCTCCATAACATAAAATTTAGCCCTCTTTTAGCAAGTTATATTCATTCTTTCACAAATTTCTCAAGAACAAAAAAACCATAGGTAAATAAAATTCAAATTCAAGTCTTTAGATTCTACCGTAAATTTTCAAGAATTCACCAACTAAGGTATGTGAAGTGTTCATCCAGGGGTTCTTTTCACCCTTGGAGTCCAAGAAACTATTTTTAAACTCCAAGTGTATGGATTTCATGAATTTCAGGTTGGGTTTGATTATATTCATGTTTATAATGGTTAATTGGGATTATATTCCATGTATTATGATAAGTTTCATATGGGATTAATTGATATGTATGTAATATCATGTGAATCAATGTTGAACCCTTGAAATTGTGAAGTTGGATTTGAATTAAGATGTTTACTTATGTTTAATATTATGTACATGTATCATGCTCATTAAGTACTTGATGAATTGGTCATGTGAACTAATAAGAGAAGGAAATCATGTCATGTCATCTTATGTACGAATTGTATCCTGCAAGTTGTTTGATAAAATGTCTCTATAGATACATTATGAACAAGTGTGCATGTTATGCTATGCAAGATCATGTGATGCTTTACTTTTTATGCTATCGAGTCCTGGGGGTATTTAATACCTAATAATTTAGTTGTTTACCTAGATCCAATGTCAGGTACAGAATAATCTCAGTTATGTCATGATCAGTAGTACTGTCGGTTAATTATAGGACTCAAGAAAACTCAACAGAATGTATAAGTTTAGTCCAGTCCAGTATTCAGCTCAGACCTCAATAAATTTATTCAATTAACAAAATTCAGTTGTATTCCATTAGTTAATAGAACTCAGTGGACTCAGTTCAGTTCAGTTAGACATTATAATTAGTAAAAGTCCAGTCAAGCCTAGTGTGAACTAGGAAATTAGTTTAGTGTCTATTCAAATGGGAGTAAGATTCAGCACCGAGTTAACCCAGATATTTGGGTATTCCTTCCAGCAGAGGGTTTGATCCTTCGTAGAAATCTACACGTTATAGAACTACATAGACAGTGTAGGTTGAGATATCTTTCTTCCAGATATTATAAGGGTTGAAATATCTCATTCGAGTTTTCCTGCCAGCGAGGATTGACGAAAGAGCTTTCTATCAGAGAGGGTTAACTCATAACTTGTATTTACCTGTGGTACTGTATTGACACCCTTCCAACTGGGGTTCGAGTTTGGACTCTAATCTATGTAGAAAAGGGCATGTCGGTTAGATGATTATCTCCCACATCTTAGTTTCAGATTTAGTCTCAGTATAGAACTCAATTCAATTTTACAGATTCAGGATTGTCAGAGATAGTCACTCAGCTCAGTACGAAACTCGGTATAGTTCCACAAAATCAAGAGTGATAGATACAGTCATTCAGTTATCAGTAATTTAGTTTTAGTATACTCAGATATCAATTAATCAGTATTCAGACTCAGTATCAACTGTTATCAAGATCTCAGTTACAGTTACGTATTCATGCATGTACTCTTATCCAGTTATACTCATGTCATATACTCAGTATTGTTCATGTATATGAACCCATGCATTTCAGCCTACCTCACTTAGCATACTAGTACATTCAAAGCACTGACGTATACTTTTCTCTTGTGCTATGATGTTTTATATCATAGGTTCAGAAGCACGGGATCCCGAGCACCTTTAGCAGTTCAAATATTTAGCAGTCAGAGTTAGTGGTGAGTACTCATAGTTTGAGGACATGATTATTATTTTAGCATTTTAGTTTATTTCAATAGTCAGAGTTAGTTGGGGACTTGTCCCATTAACTCCATATTTTAGGCAGTTTAAAGGCTTTTCAGACTAGAGTATTTTCAGGTAGGTGTATCAGTTTTGGTATTACTATACCAAAATCTAATTTATTTCAATATTGAACCTTTTGGCATATTTTCTTCCAAATTTTCACATATTTCAGTATTATTATTATTCAGTTATTATAGCAGGTACCAGTCATGGGTTAGCTTATTGTCCTTCGAGATAATGAGCACCGTGTAGCATTCGGGTACAGATTCAGGGAGTTACATCATTATAGATGATCTTACTTGGTTTTATAATTGGTATTATTTTATCGTTATCCCGATTTCATGCTAGCAATCACTCGCTACCTTGTCTACTGGCGATTGTATATCCACGCAATGTATGAACTGACCATTCTACTCCTCTTATCTAGCACGTGGATTTGGTATTAGTAATTAGACTGAATTAGTGAGCTTACATCATTTAGGAGGGTTAATTTCATGTTATGGACATATTTGGACATTTTATTTTATTTTGGAAATTGGTTTGGGCCATGGTTGGGGACATGTCCCAACCGAATATTGTTACTCTTTTGGATAGAGGCTTTTTGGTACTTCTGGGGGTTGGTATGGGTGGGATGTATATTGATGTTTGCCTTGGCCTTAGTACTGTTGTTGGGGCTTATACACTTGGACGATATTTTTGGTTGTTCCATCGTATTACATTTTGGGATTGATTATCATATTATGTTTTGGTATTCTCTTTGGTTATGGCCTAGTTTATGGCCTTTGTTTTGGCTTAGTATAGTTGGATTATTGATTTGGTATGGTTAGACTTAGTTGGATCGGTCATGGCTGTGACCCTATCCTAGAGTCTTTAAGAGAGCATCTATGCTATTTTGTTATATGCTTGAAATTCAGCCTATCTAAGTATGGATATAGGTTATTGGTTGGGTAAAAGGGGGTAGTCCCCAATCCTGGTTGGACTTGGGATACCAATTATGTCTAGGCCCTAGTTTGGGTCATGGCACCAGTATTGGCCCTTTCAGTTTTGATCATGAGCTATCAGTTTTATTTGAAAATATTTGATGACATACTCAGTTGGGATAATGTTCTTGAGTTATATTTAGTATGGCTCCATTCTTTGTTGATGGGACATCATGGAGTGGATCGTCCAGTGTTGAGTAGTTATTCCTAGATTTTTTGGACTCTAGTTTTGATTTCCACCATAGCTAGTTGTAGCAGTGGGTGAGATTGTATTCCTTTATTATCTCCGTTTGTGTTCCTAGACAACACATTGTAAGCTTATTCTTATATTTTCTATTTGTACTTTCAGCAAATTAGTTTCAGTTCTTTGAGTTCTTGGAGATGAGATTTTATGGATAAGACTTCAATTATTTTTTTCTCGGTTCGGAGTAGATAGTATGTATGGTTTGATAAGGGAAATATATATTCCAATTTAGAGTCAGTTGTATAACTTATATCTTGGTTTGTTTTGGTCTTAGATAAGCCTTTATTGATTTGTACGATTTAGAGATGGTATCAGTGTGTTGTGGTTCAAGTTTTCATGCATCAGCCTTTTCAGTTCAGTTGGAGGACAGTTAGCGGTTGAAGTTGAGTTTTGGTTGTTTGGAAGTAAAGTGAGAGTGCTGGTTAAAAAGGTGATACCTGTGGTAGAATCCCTTAGAAGCATTTTCTCTTCATTGATATTTTCTAGGAATTCATGCTTGGAGCTTGTGGGCCCAGTACCTCATCCATTTAAGCTTTTGAGATTCTTTCTATCCGTTGACTTTCGGGGATGAAAGTCATTTTAGTAGTAGATATTGTAATGACTCTTCTTGTCATTTTTCATATTTCTGCTTATCTTCGTTGTTATGGATTCTCCATAGCTACCACAAGTCATTTATGACATGCTAGGACTTAACCATTCAATTATCAAGCAGTTCTTTTGGTTTTTCAAAGTAATTCCCTATTTAGAAGTCTTCGTTAGTTCCAAATGGTCACTACGATAACTCTTCATTAAAAGAATCTCTAATGCAAATTTCGACTGTACTAGTAGATCTAGAATATCAATTTTAGTCTAGTTAGACCTTTGGTTTGGATCCCAATGCACCAAAACTCATTATGACCTATTGGTTGGAAAGTTGAAAATCAAAAAGTATAGGTGTGGGACCCAAAATTGGTCAAAAAAATCTTGGATTGAAAATCTGACTTTGCCAACACATTCAAAACATTGAATTTAGTGTGGTTACATAATTTATTTGAAAAAATCAGATTCTGAATGAATCCCGAGGAATTGTTGTACACTTGGAAAATTTCCAAGTTTCATGGTGTTGATACCACGATGATCGCACAAAGTTGATGGAGATCACACCATGTCAATTGCTAGGAGCCAAGTGCTAGAGCGCTAGCGACCCTTCGGATGGCGATTGTATTACCTCTTCACCTGGTGGGGTATTTAAAGACCCCTAAGCTGCAATTTTTGTTATTTTCTCTTCACCCTTGAGATCCAAAAACCCTAAATGCGTATGATAAATCAAAATTAAGTTGTGTGGGTGACTTAGGAGCTCTATTATCATCTATTAACATGAATATATTCAAATATAAGGTTAGAATTCTTCGAATTCATGATTGAATTTCATAGTTTAGACCTAAAATACCAATTTAGTTACAGCTTGATTTTAGCCAAAATTTTGCTTAGTTTTCACATATTTCTTAAGGTTATGATTCCTTGTTCATGTATGAATATTTGGTTTATCTTTTACCATAAGTGGGACGCACTTAGGGTTTTCGGTGTCGTTTTGGGACCCAAAGCACAATAGTGCAATATGAATATCCTTAGACTCATATTGAAGAGTAGATTATGATTTTGATAGCCTAATGGTATTTTGGTATTATGAAGTAAAGGTGGATACTTGTAGAGCAACTTGAGATTGTACGTTTTGGCTTTAAGGTAGGCTTTTACCTACTCTTCTTTAAAGATGGTGTGTGATATATATATTGTGTGTGAATTAACTGTCAGGCTTGGTAATGATTAGAAAAACATAGTTTTGATTATTGAATTTTAGGGATTAGATCAGGGTTTTGGACCTGTAGGGTGAAATGGTTATTACCTATTTTAATTCCTATTTCCTTCCCCCTATATTGAGCTAATTCATAGATTAGATATTACGTAATGCTATATTTAGGCTGCAGTTTTAGTGTTGGAAGCATGATTAATATATTAAATCTTTTTGGGATAGTGTGGTATTGTTGGAACTATAATCTGGGTATAGTTGACTCAAATTCCCATGTTTCTAGGCGGAGTTCCTATCTTAGGATATGGCATCCTTGACATGTAGAAGTTGAACTAGATATCTTAGCCTACTTAGGAGCATAGTTTGCCTAAATATAGATATTGAGTATTAGAAGTGGGATATGCTGGCCCACTTAGGCCAAGACTTTTGTTAGCCTATGTGGACTTAGTTGCGGATGTTAGGCCAAGTTGAGTCTAATGAGCTTTATTTATGAGAGTTTCTTGGTAAATTGATGGATATTGATGTATTTTTCATCGAATAGTGACTAATGGCTTATGGGTATGATATTGGACCTTTAGAGATAATATTCCTCTAATATATTATATTGGGTCCATAGTGATACTATTTCTTCAAAGGTTATTTAGCCTTTAGAGATGCTATTTCTCCTTAGATATGATGTTGGGCCCTTATGGATGTTAGTTTCTCTTAAATAGGTTATTTGGCCTTTAGAGTTGATCTTCCTCTTAGAAGTGATGTATGTCCTATCGAGATATTATTTCCTCTTAGATATTATATATGACCCTTAAAGTTGGCGTTCCTTTTAGATATGATAATTCCTCATAATTATGATATATGACCAATAGACATGAGATGTCCTACAAAGGTAATATGACTCATAGTTATAAGTTATGCCATACTGATATATTATGCCTCACAGATGTGAGATAATTATAGATATGTTACGGCTTATAAATATGATTATTGACACGAGTTTTGGATATGTATATGGGCCTAAGTCCACGATTATGACATTGTGATTTTTTTGGATACATTATTAGGTCAAAGGTCGTGTTATGATATGAGTTAGATATACGGGTAGTATTATCCTTGGAAAGGATAAGGTTATAGTTTATGAATATATATATATATATATACACACACACATCTCTCTAGTATGGAAAAGAGGAGGATGAGGTATGATGTTTATGATTTCAATGTTTGAATACTGGTGATGACATTCACAGATTCGGTACATTCATGATTGTTGCATCAATAATTGATATGATTCAAATTAGATTATAATCATATTCTTGTCTTCACTAAGGGATAAAGCCCACTTTCTACCGTAAGAATGAATTTTTTTACAGCAGTAACTGCCTAACTTAATGGGTAAATTATATTGGTAAAAGTGGTCAATAGTGACGTTTTACAGATTTGGATGAGATATATTTGGTCCATGATTTTACACTACTATTTCATCCAGCTGTGAGATATTCTAACCCTTTCTACAATTTTATAGCTATTTAGTCCCGAAGTTTACTCCAAGTAACAAACTTACCGATTTACACTCTTTTAGCCACAACTTGAGTTCGACCACCTAATATATATACTTACTAAGGATGTGATATTGATGATAAATGACAAATCATGAAAATATAATCTGACATGCTTATCGTTTTATGTCTATTTACTTTATCCCTCATAGGGCTTGTTATTTACTTTTGACCTTGTTGGGCTTGCTCTCTATTATGTGACACTGGTTTGATAGTATGATGACAATATTGATACCCAGCAAGGCCGGAGGATATTATGATGATGTGATGATACCCGATAAAGACAGAGGATATTGTGATGATGATATTGATGCCTAGAAAGGCCAGAGGATGTTGTGATAATTATATACCTGGCAAGGACGGAGGTTGATTACGATGATGATGGTTATGATGATGATGATTATGGCATTGTGGCTTTTGTTGCATTCATTATTACATATGAATCGCCTATCACCAGTATGCATCTATATCTGTTAGCCAGTATGGTATGGTAGTATAGATATAGGTAATAACTATGCCTTGTGATTATTATATGTTGATTGAACCTTTCAAGCCTGGGGCAGTGGGGTACTCATAGGCTCGGCTAGGTATTTGGTTGTTCGCGATTTTGTTGATATTGTTGTTATCACTTTTATAATCATTATTATAGCTAGTTTATGATAGATTGGTCATTGATTTGTTATCGAGATTTTAGGTATGTTTCTAACCCCTTTTATCTTATGATTACATTATTATGCATGTTTGCCTCATGTTGAGACATATGATTTAGAAACCCAGAGTTTGATAGTATTAAATCCTAATAGGATTGTAATAGGGTCTTAAAACGAGGACATGATAAATTGGGTTATACTTTGAGTTGACCACAAAGCTATATATATACATATATATGTGTATATATATATATCTTGCTATATATAGTATGGTACTACGGTATCTCCCTTCCTTTATTTATTCAGATTGTATATTATTCTGCTCTTTATTCGTATATTGTCCAAGGATATACATTATAGTGTAGAGATTCCTAAGTATGGCTGGAATAAGATAGTGCACCCTTATTACTCACTTAGCCTTATTATGTTGGTCTATTGGACATGAACAGAATGGTTGTTCCGTATTACCTCATTGTCTTGTTAAATGACTTATGGACTCATAGGTGTAGTTTCCATTCTAGTTATATGTTGTATATATCTACTTTGTATTTGTATCTTAGTTGGTAGTTGCCTACTGAGTACCATTCATTTGGTACTCATACCACACTTCTGCAGCCTGCAGATCAAAGTACGAGTTATCAATGTTGATGTGTGCATTGTGTGGAGCAGCCATAGTTTAGAGACTTAGATTGAGCTTCGGACATTAGGATTATTACTTATCTCTCTCTTATGCACTAGATTTATATCTATGTGCTATTTGGAGAAAAGTTGTATCAGTGTAATTTACTTAGTCTATTTCACTTTTGTACTATTGTTATATCAGAGGCTTTTGTACTGATACCACTAGGTTTTGGGAATCTATTATGCATTTGATTCTCTTATTTCATATATTCCATATTTTTTGTTTTTATATGTGGGTAGTCCGTTACAAGTCATTCTAAACTACGGGGTTTGTTTTCCTATTGGTGTGTTTTAGTAGGCACCACTATGACCCAAGAAGTTGGGTCACGACAGATATCCATTCTTCCACCAATGAGGGATACACTCCCTTAAAGATAATCCACCTTAAGTTTACGTGAATTTATCTTAGAGTCCATAGAATCAGATTTACGATTGAGAGTTTCAACAGTCTCTAAGATAGTATTTATTAGGTGGTTATCCATGGTTTGTGAAGTTTTTCCTTCCATAGACATCGTGCCTATGAATAAAGACACTCACAAGAATAACAAACACGTTAGCTTTACAAAAATTAACCCTACAAACTCTTCACACCTTTGTTTCCCTCATACTTAGAACACAAATGTGGAAAGATGGTTTATACTTCGTGCGATAATCGAGGTATCAAGTGCTACTCTTGATGGGATTGGATTCTTGTTTGAAGGTATCAAATAAAGATGTAAGGACTTGGATCAAAAATTAACAGGATATTAAAAAGATAAAAGCTTGAAAGAAATGGGACGACGAATGAATTCAGACTCAAGAACTAATCATCTAACTTAGTAGTTAAATTACTAGTTATTGATAGTTTTAAGAATCAAGAGTTGAATTTATGAATCAAGGAATGAAACTACGGAATCAAACCTGAGAAAATTAGAGTTTGGAAGTTTTTGAATGAATTTTGAAATTTGTGTTGGCCTTTGGCAAAGCTGATCTGGTTTGAGGTGTGTTACACACCTTGGGCTCAGGTCAAGAGCAGGTTAAATATAGAAGATGGTGTCTTGTCCTACTGCAGCAGCTGCAATGCATGTCCAGAATAGGTTGGTCACATGTAAGGCCTTGGATACTGCCTTGAGGTGCGGCTGTAGTCTGGAGTAGACTAGGCATATAAGGCTCAATTTCACTCTGATTTAGCTCGAATTTAATATATGGACTCTAATAGTGTTAGTGGATAAAATCTCACACTCAAAACACAAGAAAACTAAAAAAATTAAAAATTCAAAATGTGACCTAAGACCTAAAACATGAATAGTAAAATGTTTATGTGATTTTCCATTTTCTAAGAGACTAAACCCAAGATTGACTTCGTAGGAATAAAATCAAGCTTAGCTCTAATACCAAATGATATGTAACCAAACTACAAAAATTAAAAAAGATACGAAAAAGTAAAGATATAATCGATAAGGATAGAAATTAGACACAAGATGAAAAAGTAACGAAGAAAAAGAGAGTATATCAAACTCGATTACCCTCAATTACAATCTAATTCAAACACCCAATTATTACATTACCATGGGGGAGAGGATCGCCCTGTCAACCAATATTTATAACCCAAAGTTTAAACAAAAGTTGTCCAACACTCTCACTCAGTGGAGAAGCATTCATCAATTCATCAATAATCAAGCAAACTAAAAAAAATGAGATATCCTCTAAGGTAATTATAGTATAGGCTATTATTACACTTTTAGGGTCCAAAAAGAGACAATTGTAAGAAAAGGACCATTAGGGGTTGTTATAATCCTCTCTTGAAATGCTAGAGTGGATAAAAAACGGATCTAATGCCCCTCTGATTGCAAGTCCTTTCTAAGAGGCTTTCTAGGCCCAAGCCTTCCATTGTCTCCTCTAATGATCCTTGGACTAATGTGAGTGCGATTATCAACAAATGACACTCTCTTGATGATAAGGAGGATTCTTCAAGTACTTTTCACTTCATAAACAATCCTTGGATCCTTTGAAACTTCCAGGCTTGACTTCTAGTGAATGGCTTGGAGCTATATGGATTGTATCACCATTGTAGCCATTAATAGGAATATTGAGACTATTAAATTATTAGTAGCTAAAGATATTAATATATATAGGAAAATTATAAGTTTCTTCACATAGTTGTTGTTCAAGTAGAAGTTAAACCATTATATAGATTAGGTGTAGATGTTCCTATATGTCTTCTCTAAAGAGATAATAGGTTATTAAACTTTGATGATTCATTATTAGCATTATTACAAAGTAATAGCCTTGGTAATGGCCTGGTATACTTTAATTGTTATCCTTATTTTTCTATAGACATAAATGATCAAAATGTTATGGATACATTAAGATTAAATTTTAAAACAAAAAACATGAATAGTAAGATAAATACTAGAGAAATAGTAATAATATATCGATTCACCCATTCTTAAGGACCAGGGGTTCAAGTCACCCTTAATATATGACCGAGTTTTCTAGTCACCCTTGGTGCATATGCACATATGATTATTTTTTGATTCATGTGGCTAACACGCACTAGGTCCCTTTAAGTAGGGGGAGCTTAGTCCATATAGCTCGTGGGTGCCTTTGATGATGGTTAAGCTACACAGTCTATGATAATATTTAAATTTCATGCTATGCCTTATTCCCCACCCCGACATGTTATAAATATGTATGTATATGCATATGGGTGTGCGCATTACCTCGAAAATGGAGACAATTTTACTTTACCTGTATAGTGATAGGATAACTGGGTTGTCTGCAATCAGTTTTGAAGTGGTGAACTTCCATTATCCAGAAGGGCTATAATTTTAATGACTTGTTTCATTTATGTCTTATAAAACTTCTATTGGACTCTTTTGGCTATTGTTTGGGGCATGTCCCAACTTAGATTGATTTTGTCTTATTTGGAGGCTTTTTGAATTACTGTGGATTGAGATGGTTGTTGAAATTCTTAGATTCTTTTCTGAGTTAGTTGAGTTTTTTTATCTTATTATATGTTCGAAAATCGACCTATCTTGCTATATTTTTGGAATTCATCCGCTATTTGTTGTATTATGTTCTATTTTGTCTAGGCAAAGATGTAGTGTCCGGTCCTCGATAGACTAGGATTATCTGTCATGGCTAGGCCTTGATTTGGGTCGTGACAATTTAGATAAACTTTTGAATAGCCCAGAAAATTCTATTAAAAAGAAATGGTATAAAAAAGATATTCATTAAAAGAAAGATATTCTTTGATAGAGAATTAGTGCAATTATATGAAAAGAGTAAGATGTGACATTGAATTTTGTAAATGGTTTGAAATTACAATGAAATTATATGATAAAAATGAATCATTAAATATGAATGTTAATAAATGCTATACTTGTAACAAAGTAGTCAAATCTATAATTCCTTAATTGGAAAAAATTAACCTACCAGTAGATGGTAGAGTTGTCACAGCTTCGCCTTTTAAATTAGATATAGTACATACTAAAGGTGATCCTAAAAATGAGGATATAAATAGAATACTTTAACAAAATAACTATACAAGTCAACTTCTGCATGTAGTTTCCAAACAAATTCTCAAAATCGAGAATAAATCAATTTTTAAAGATAAATCAAGTGGTTTTTACCATGATAAAAAGTTAAAAATTCATCCAATGTTTAAATTAATAAAATTCTCCAAAGATAAACCTCCTAAATCTGAAGAAAAGGCTGATGTTAAAGATGATATTTTAGAAAAAAACTAATGAAAGATTAAAATTTGAATCACAATTCATTAATTATAAAAACAATAATAATACATGTTATGAAGAAACAGAAGATTAAACTAAAGATTGTCAAGTCTCTATAAAAATAAAAGACAACATAAGTATCTTTGAACTAAAAAAGTAAGTGAAAAACAAATTATATTGTACCGAAGAAGAAACTGAAAATAATTTTTCTTCAAAAGAAAATTCTAGTGATAATGACCAACTCAATAATAGTTCAGACAGTGGCAAAGGAACTACCCATTGTAAATGCACTAGTGCACTTTGCAATAATCATTATAAAAATGTCATCACAAGTAGTAAAAAAGAGGTCTTCTTTGATATTATTAGATATATTGAAGATCTAAATTTTATAAAAACATATTTAATAGCATTAAAAGAAACTATTCTTAATCGACAATCTAATAAAGAAATCATCGAACCCTTTAACATAAAAGATACTTTAAATAAATTTAAAGAATAAAATTAGAAACAACAATACAACACCTTTAGACGGAATTATTAAACTTCAAAAAGAAAGCTAAAAAGTTAAGCATGAATTTAGCAATGATGGAGTAAAATCACTAGCTAATAAAGTACTAAGTGATTTAACATATAATCACGAACCAAAACCAAGTCACTAAGAGTTTGATAAACATTAAAAGTAGAAAAGGATAATAAGTCTCCAGAAAGAAAATAAAAAATTAATACAATTACAAAGTTAAAGCAATAACTTATCATATACCCATTACATTATTTTTAAATAAAAATAACATAATCCACAAAACTGGGTTATTAGATACAGGTGACAATCAAAATTGTATCATTGAAGGAATAATTCTCACTAAGCACCTTGAAAACAGGATTACAAAATTATTCTCTGTAACAGAAGAAAGATTAAAGTAAAATATAAATTGCACATTGCACACATCTGCAGTACTGGAATCTATTTTATAAATGACTTCGTAATAACTAAAGATATAAATAAGAGAAAATTTTAGGTATTCATTTAACAACCCAAATAAAATCTTATAGTGTTGAGTTTGATGGCATCCACACCACTATATTGAGGGAAAAATTATTTTTCCCTAGCTAAATAGCATACAAAAGAGGAAAGTGAATTTATAAAAAAAATAAAATTGTCTTTAGAATCAATTTACATTCACAATAAATAAACTATTTAAAGGATGAAATAAAAATTAAGACAATTAAATTCTCTTTAAAAATCCAAAAATTGAAGCAAAAATTAAAATTCTACAAGAAGTTATAGAGAGGGAAGTTTGCTCGGATATTCCTAATATCTTTTGGGAAGAAAAATGAATATTGTTGAATCACCCTATATTGAGGGATTTGATGAAAGGGTTATCCCCACCAGAGCAAGACCCATTCAAATGAACCATGAATTATGGAATGTTGTAAAAAAGGAATTAATGACTTGCTAGAAAAAAAATTATTAGACCTACTAAATCACCTTGGAGTTGATCGTCCTTTTATGCCAATAATAATGCTAAAAAATAAAGAGGTTCACAAGACTAGTTATCAATTATAAGTATCTTCACAAAGTATTAAAATGGATTAGGTTTCTGATACCTAACAAACATGACATTCTTAAAAGAATGTATAAAGCTAAAATTTATTGCAAGTTTAATATGAAATAAGGATTTTGGCGGATACAAATCAAAGAAAAGGATAAATATAAAATAAGCCTTCAATATCCATTTTGGACAATATAAATGGAATGCAATGCCATTTGAACTAAAAAATGCTCCACCTAAATTTCAAAATATTATGAATAATATTTTCATTTAATAGAGTCACATTTCTAAAGTATATATATATATATATATATATATATATATATATATATGATGTTTTAATATTGTAATAAGATATTGACCAACACTTGAAACATCTCCAAACCCTTTTAAAGATTGTTAAACAAAATGGATTAGCAGTTGGTGCTAAGAAGATTAAATTATTTGAAACCTCTATTAGATTTTTTGGTCTTGATTTATATTGAGGAACCTATAAAAACCATTTGTAGATCTATAAAGTTCTCCTCTAAATTTTTAGATGAATTAATTGATAAAACTCAGCCTCAAAGATTTTTAGAAAGCCTCAACTATGTTGCAGATTTTATTTCTAATATTAGATAAGTTTGTAAGCCTCTTTATCATCATCTTAAGAAAAATTTAGTGCCTTGGGGAATAAAGCTTACTGATATAGTTCAAAAAATTAAATCAATAATCAAAAACTTTCATGTCTAGGAATACAACATCTAGAGGCTCTTATGGTTATAGAAACCAATGCCTTGGGCATAGGATACGGAGACAGACTTATATAGAGAATTTTCATAGAGTCTGTTAAACAATTAGTGAGATTCACTTCAAGAATCTAGAATGATACTCAGAAGAAATATAGTACTATTAAAAATAAAAAAATTTCTAGAGTATTATGTATTATAAAATTTCAAGATGATTTAATAAATAATTTTTTTTATTAAGAGTAGACTGCAAAGCAGCCAAATTTTATACAAAAAGTTAATAAAAATTTAATTTTTAAATAGATATTTGCCAGATGGCAAACTTTATTATCCATCTTTGATTTTTAAACAGAATTCATAAAGGGAGAAAACAATTCACTCCTAGATTTCTTGATTAGAGAATTTCTATAGGGAAATAATGAGACCCAAAACAATAACAATAAGACCTTTAAGGCCTCCATTTCAACCTGAATATAAAAAAATATTTCATATTGAAATAATTTCCATCTCTTAAAAAGAATCCATCACTAGCTTATTACAAGCCAATACAAATATTTCTACCAAGAGACATATTTACAAGCAGTATTAAAAATTATAAATAGCAATTTGAAATGATAACTTTGCCAATTATGATACTTGATAAAAATATGAATATTATTGAATAGTAGGGTTACAAGAAATTTTTATACAAATTGAAACTACATGGAAATCGATAAATATTCACAAACTATTATAAGTACGAGATTTCATTAACTCTATCCATAACTTTTGAATAAATGATCAAACATTTTAGTTTTCTAATATATAAAATTGTATTATTATACCAAATCCTTATTTTGTCTTTTATTGTCTTTTGCAATAGAGGGTTTTCATGGTGACTATTTATTTTTGCAAATACATTTATCAATTAAGTATGAATTGAGTAGATGAAAATGCAATTTTGAAAAGTTTCCGGTAGAGTAAAATATCGCTACACTATCAAAAAAAATTAAATAGTTTTTTATATATTATTAGTCTTTTTAAAGGATCAAACACTAAAGGATAAACACCATCTGACGAATCTACACCTGGTTCCTCCTCACAGAAGGAATCCCACCTTTCGAAGTAGCTAATGAAGTGATTAGATATTGCGCCCGCGATAAAAAAATAATGGGTCAACAATGATAGAACAAAATATATCTCCTCATTTAAAAATAAAGGATCCAACACTTCCTATAATATTCAAAAAGATTAATACAACAAAAGGCACATACTCAAGTTTTTCAAATTCATCAAAAGGCACATGTCGAGGCAGATGTTCATGTTCAAGTTTCTCAAATTCAAATGTCTCTAGTATTCATCAAAAGACATATGTCAAGGTACTTCTTCAAATATCTCAAATACATCAAATGGTATATGTCAATACATATACTCTAGCACCTCAAAATCATCAAAAGGCATAATATCAAGAGACATATTCAAGCTAGTCAAATTTATCAAAAAGCACATGATCAAGATAGTAAAAAGGTTTCACCAATTAGCTATTCTGACACACGTGCTGAAAAATATGTAGTCATCTATTACTCCTAGACAGGTGTAAAATAATAGCATGTATTAGTAAATGAACAAATGTAATAACATGCACGAATACAAATATAAAATAGATAGAGTATGTTAAATATTAGTAAATACTTTTGAGGCCTATTTAAGGCTTTTAACTTGTAACAATAGAGGGCATTCGAAAATTTCTTAATTAAAAAATACTCTCCACTACTTTCCACATTGCCCATCTTCCCTATGTAAGTTCTCTACATTTTTCAACTCAATAAAGAGTTTTTGTAAGTATAAATTTCTCTACTCTTCTCTACCATTATCTGTTATTTTCCTTTGCTTTTATTAATTTTTACTTTGTTGTTTTAAAGTTTATTATCAAAATTTAAAGTACTCTATTAATTAATTTACTTTAAATTGTTATCCTGCTTTCATTTTCTCAATCCATCCCCAAATGTTACTTTAAATTGTAAAGTATGAGTCATCAGTTTTTACAACCATAAGAGCCTCTAGATGTGGGATTCCTAGACATGGAACTTTTTGAATTATTGATTTAATTTTTTTGAGCTGTATTAGTGTGCTTTATCCCCCAAGGCACTGAATTTTTCTTAAGACGCTGAAATCTATTGAATATTAGGAATAAAATTTTCAACATAGTTGAGACTACTAAAATTTATTGTAGCTGATTTTTATCAGTTAATTCATCTGAAAACTTATATGAGAACTCTATTGCTCTACAAATGGGTTTATAGGTTCCTTGATATAAATTATAATCGAGAAATTTAATAGAGGTCTAAAATAATTTTTTTAGCACTAACTAAAAATTTATTTTGTTTAAAAACCTTTAAAAAGGTTTGGAGATGTTTAAAGTGTTGGTCAATATCTTCTAAAAATATTAAAACGTCATCTATATAGACTATAGAAATATGACCATATTAATTTAATATATTATTCATAATATTTGAGATTCCGTTGGAGTATTTTTATTCTAAATGACATTACATTCCATTCATATTATCCAAGAGGGAAATTGAAGATCGTTTTTTATTTATCCTTTTCTACGATTTGTATCTTACAAGGAATATTGAGACTATTAAATTATTAGCAGTTGAAGATATTAACAAATATAGAAAAAATTATAAGTTTTGTCTCTTGGTAGAAATATTTTTATTCACTGATAAAAAAATGACCACCTTTAGTATCTACTATATCTAATTTAAAAGACGAAGTTGTGACAATTCTACCATCTACTTGTAGGCTAATTTCTTCTAATGGAGGAATTATAGATTCGACTACTTTGTCACTAGTATGTCATTTATTAACAATCATGCAAAATGATTCCTTTTGATCTTCTAATTTTCTTGTAATTTTCAAACTATCTAAAGAATTCAATCTTATATCTTAATCTTCTCATATCATTGCAACAATTCTCTCTAAAAGAATATCTTTCTCTTAATGAATATCTTTATTAGCAATTGAACATATGAAAAAATATAGAAAAAGTTATAAGTTTTTTCACATAGGTCTTGTTCAAGTAATAACTAAATCATTATATAGATTAGGTTTAGATGTCTTAAAATGATAAAATGAAATGATGCATTAAGTAAAGATAATTGGCATTTTTACTCCATAACAAAGTCAAAAATTGAAGAATAAAATTCAAACATTGAACAAGTAATACAATATCCAAATGGACCTATAGATTTAAAATTTCTAATATCCAATCCTTTATTCAAGTCTCTTGAAGAAAAAGAAAAACCTTTTCTAGAACTTTAATCTCCAAGTCTGTAGAAGAATGAGAAGCAACATTAGAACATATAGAAAGAAAATTAAAAGTACATTTCTCAGAAACCATTCCTAAAGTTGAATATGAATCTAGAAATTTAAAAACTAAAAAGTCTGTAAGTCCAACTGCTAGTGAAATGCTAGGAGTAAAAGATTCTCTATGGATGATTAGGGCAGATGAAATATTTGAACCTGACTTTGAATATTTAGATAAATTATGGACTAGCCCAGAAAATTCTGTTAAAACACAATGGTTTAAACAAAGATATTCATTGAAAGAAAGATATTCTTTTACAGAAAATTAGTGCAATGATATTAAAAGATTAAGATGTAATATTGAATTTCTTAAATGGTTTTCAATTACAAGAAAATTAGATGATCAAAAGGAATCATTAAATATGATTGTTAATAAATGATATTCTAGTGGTAAGGTAGTTGAATCATTAATTCATCCATCAGAAGAAATTAGTCCACCAGTAGATGGTAGAGTTGTTATTGTTTCATCTTTTAAACTAGATATAGTAGATACTAGAAGTGATCCTAAAATAAGTATATAAATAGAATAATTCAATAAAATAATTATACAAACCAACTACTGGAATGACACTAAGAAGAATTATAGTACTATTAAAAAAGAAATTCTTGCTATAGTACTGTGTATTACTAAATTTCAAGATAATTTAATAAACAAAGAATTTTTACCAAGAGTAGACAGAAAAGTAGCCAAAGATGTTTTACAAAAACATATTAAAAAATTAATTTCTAAACAGATATTTGTCAGATGATAGGCTTTAATCCAGGTTTGATTTTCAAATTGAATTCATAAAGGGAGAAAACAATTCTCTTTCAGATTTTTTGACTAGAGAATTTCTACAGGAAAAATAATGAGACCTGAAACATTAAAAATAAGACCTTTTATTTGATGGTATTTATCCATTAATATTTTCCCCTTTAGAAGGACAAATAGTATATGGAAGACTATTTAACATTTATTGATAGTGTAGAGATATTTTGCTCTACCTGAAAATTTACAATATTATATATTTCATCAACTCAATTCATAAAAAATCAATAAATGTGTTTTCCAAAATAAATATTCACGTGTGAAAATATTTTATTGCAAAGTAATAAAGGACAAATTAAGGATTTGCTATATTAATACAATTTTATATATTAGAAAAATAAAAAGTTTAGTTATCTATTCAAAAGTTACTGATAGATTTAATGAAGTCTCATACTCACAATATTTTATGAATATTTATCTATTTCCAAATATTTTCAATTTGTATAAAAAGGTCTCGTAACCCTGCTATTAAAAAATCTTCGTATTTTTATCAAGTTCCATAAGTGGAAAAGTTATCATTTCAAATTACTGTTTATAATTTTTAATCCTACTTGTAAATATATCTCTTAATAGAAACATTTTCATTGGCTGATAAAAAACTAGTGGTGGATTGTTTTACAGAGATGAAAATTCTGTCAATATGAAATATCTTTTTATATTCAGGGTGAAATGGAGTCCTCAAAGGTCTTATTTTTATCGTTTTAGATTATTGTGATTGTGATTGGCTTCCATAAGTATGGTAGCTCCTTTATTACTTACTATTTTAGCCTTACGGGCTGGCTAAGATAGTTTTCATTAGTCTGTAATATACTCTATATATCATTGTAATTTCTCTAGTATTTATTTTACTAATCAAGTTTTTTGTTTTAAAATACTCTATATAATGCTTCAACTGCTACTTGAACAAAACCTATGTGAAGAAACTTATGATTTTTTCTATATATGTTAATATCTCTAGATACTAATAATTTAATAGTTTCAATATTGCTATTATTGGATACAATAGATTTTGAAGTTTTAATACTATAATTTTTTATAAAATCATAGTGTTCAATTTTACAGACTCTATTAAAACTTTATTTTGAAAAATTTTAATTTTGTAAATCGCTTTCTATTTAGCTATTTACTAGAGGTAGCCGCAATATTAATGCTATTTATTATGTTTTGGTTGGTTTGAAATATTCATTAAGATTTTGTAGATAAGAGATAATAATATCCTAGAACCAATATCTACTTTAGATGTTACTCTTTAAAAAATATTTCTTTGAGCAATAATTACTGATTTTCTTCTCCTATCAGTCCTTTAAAGGTTTCTTAAATTCATCAAAAGGAACATGTCAAGGCACATGTTCATGTTAAAGTTTCTCAAATTCAAAGGTCTCTAAAGTTCATCAATAGTCACATGTTCAAACTTCTCAAATTAATTGAATGATACATTTCAAGACATATGTTCAAGATCCTCAAATTCATTAAAACACACATGATCACGACACATATTTAAGCTACTTAAATTCCTCCAAAAGCACATGATCAAGATAATAAAAAAAATTTGTAAATCAGCTATTCCGAGACACGTGCAGAACAAATATGCAGTCATTAGCTACTCCTAGACAGGTGTAAAATAAATATCATGCATTAGTAAATGAACAGATGTAATAATATGCACGAATATAGATATAAAATAGAAAGAGTATGTTAAATATTAGTCAACACTTTTGAGGCGTATATAATGCTTTCAACTTGTAACAGTAGAGGGCATTCAGAAATTTCCCAATGCAGAAATAAACTCTACTACTTTCAATATTTTCCGTCTATCGTCTGTAAGTTCTCTATATTTTCTAAATCAACAAAAAGTTTCTGTAAGTATTAATTCCTCTACTCTTCTCTACCATTATCTAGTATTTTCCATTGCTTTTATTTTGTTCTTACTTGATTGTTTTAAAGTATATTTTTAAAATTTAAAGTACTTTGTAGATTAATTTACTTTAAATTGTTATCTTGCTCCCGTTTTTCCGATTCAACCCCAAAATGTTACTTTAAATTGTAAAGTACTGAAAATTGTTATCTTGCTCCCATTTCCCTGATCCAAAAATAATCTCTACTACTTTCCATATTTCTGATCTTGGCTCCATAAGTTCTCTACATTTCCCAAATCAATAAAAGAATTTGTAAGTATAAATGTCTCAACTCTTCTCTACCATTATCTACTGTTTTTCTTTGCTTTTATTTTGTTCTTATTTTAGTTTTTAAAGATTATTTTAAAAATTTAAAGTACTTTGTAAATTAATTTACTTTAAATTGTTATCTTGCTCCTATTGGAGTAACATCGAACATAGATATTAATTCTAGGATAGCGTTTTATCTCTTGTCTGCAAAATCTTTATGAATATTCCAACCAACGAAAATGTTATAAGTAGTATTAATATTTTTGCTACCTCTAGTAATATAGTTAAAAGAGAAAGCGATTTACAAATTTAGAATATTCCAAAAGAACGTTTTAATAGAGTCAATAAAACTGGACACTTTGATTTTGTAAAAAATTATAATAATAAAACTTCTGAATCTACAGTAGCCAGTAATATGAATATTAAAAAAATTATTAGCATCTGAAAATATTAACAGATATAGAAAAAATTATAAGTTTCTTCACATATGTCTTGTTCAAGTAGCAGTTAAGTCATTATGTAGATTAGGTTTAGATATTCCTATATATCTTCTCTTAAGATATTATAGGCTATTAAACTTTGATGATTCATTATTTGCATGATTACAAAATAACCTCGCTAATGACCTGGTATACATTAATTGTTACCCTATTTTTCTATAGATATTAATTATCAATATGTTATGATACATTAACATTAACTGTTAAAACAAAAAAGTATGAATAGTAAGATAAATACTAGAGAAATAGAAATAATATATAGAGTATATTATAAACTAATAATAACTACCTTAGCCCCTAAAACAAAAATAGTAAGTAATAAAGGAGTTACCATGCTTATAGAAGTCAATCAAAATCAAAATAACACTTTTGTCACAAAAATGATAAAAGGGGATGATATAGTAATAAAAGATAATTGTCATTTCAACTCCAAAGCAGAGCCAGAGATTGAAGAAGAAAACTCAAAAATTGAACAAGTAATATAATATCTAGATGGATCTATATATTAAAAATTTCTAAGATCCCAATCGTTTAATCAAGCCTTTTTAATTAGAAGAATGTCTTTTTTCAGACCGTCAGTTCCAAGTCTTTAGAAGAAAGAGAAGTAACTTTAAAATGTATAGAAAGAAAACTAAAAGTAGTAGATTTCTCAAAGACAATTCCTAAAGTGAAATATGAATCTAGAAATTCAAATACAGAAATATCAGTAAGTCTCATTGATAGTGAAATACTAATAGTAAAAGACTCTCTATGCATGAGTAGGTCAGATGAAATATTTGAGCCTGACTTTGACTATTTAAATAAACTTTCAACTAAACTAGAAAATTCTATTAAAAGGCAATGGTATAAAAAAGATATTCATTAAAAGAAAGACATTCTTTTAAAGGGAATTGGTGCATTGATATGAAAAGATTAAGACATACCATTGAATTTCTTAAATAGTTTGGAATTACAGGAAAAATAAATGATAAAAAATTCATTAAATATGATTGTTAATAAATGGTATACTAGTGAAAAAGTAGTCGAATCTATAATTCCTTCGTTAGAAGAAAGTAGCCTACTAGTAGATGGTAGAGTTGTCACAGCTTCGCCTTTAAAATTATACATAATATATACTAAAGGTGATCCTAGAAATGAGAATATAAATAGAATAGTTCAACAAAATAATTATACAAATCAACTTCTACATGTAGTTACTAAACAGATTCTCGAAATCGAGAATAAATAAAGTTTTAAAGAAAAACAAAGTGGTTCTTACCATGATAAAAATTTGGAAACTCATTCAATAGTTAAATTACAAAAATTCTCCAAATATAAACTTCCTAAATATGAAGAAAAGGTTGATGTTACAATGATATTTTAGAAAAAAATAATGAATTGTTATAATTTGAATCAAAATTCACTAATGATAAAATAATAATAATACGTGTTATGAAGATATAAAAGATAAAACTAAAGATTGTCAAGTCTCTATAAAAAGAAAAGACAACATAAGTATCTTAGAACTAAAAAGGGAAGTGAATAACAAATTATAATTTACCCATGAAGAAAATGAATGAAAATAATTCTTCTTCAAAAGAAAATCTTAGTGATAATGACCAGCTCAATAACAGTTCAGATAGTGGTAAAGTAACTAACCATTGTAAATGCACTAGTGTACTTTACAATAATCGTTCTATAAATTTCATCACCATTAGTAAGAAAGAGGACTTCTATGATATTATTATCCATATTAAAGATCCAAACCTTATAAAAAGATATTTAATAACATTAAAAAAACTATTCTTAATCAACAATCCAATAAAGAAATCATCGAAACCTTTAAAATAAAAGATATATTAAATAAATTTAAAGAATAAAAATTAGAAACAACAAAGATAAAATATAAATAACCCATTTCTCTGTACATCTGTGTATGATTTCTGTCGGCTCTGAGCTGTCTTAAGCCTTTTCCTGGTCAACTGACTTTCTCTAAGGTATCAAATACAAAGTCAGGCCCTATCACTGCGGTGTCACCCATTTCAAACCAAGCAATGAGAGATCTACACCTCTTCCCATAAAGCGTCTCAAACAGAGCCATCTGAATGCCAAAATAATAGCTATTGTTATATGCGAATTCAATCAAAGGAAAGTGGTCATTCCAACTACCTTTAAAGTCTATCACATATGCTCGTAGAATATCTTCTAAAGTATGAATGGTCCTCACTGCTTGACCATCAGTTTAAGAATAAAAGATTGTACTGAGGTGAATGTGGGCCCCAAGACCTTTTTGGAGTGCCTTCCAAAAATGAGAGGTAAATTGGGTACTTCTATCTGAGACAATAAACAACAGAATACTGTGCAATCTGACTAACTCTCTAATGTGGAGTTTCGTATAATCCTCAGCTAAATAAGAGGTATGGACTGGTAAGAAATATGCTGATTTAGTCATCCTATCTATGATGACCCAAACTGAATCATGCTGGCAGCGAGTACGAGGCAAACCCATCACAAAGTCCATGTTCACTTCTTTCTATTTTCAAGTGGGAATGTTGAACTTCTATATGGACACACTAGGCTTCTGATGCTCAATCTTAACCTGCTAACATGTTGAGCACTTAGCCACAAACTCTGCAATATCTCTTTTCATCTTACTCCACCAATAGATTTCTCACAAATCACGATATATCTTAGTGGCCCTAGATGAATAGAGTAGCACACACTATGCACTTCTGCAATAATTTATTGCCTCAAGTCATCTACTCCTGGCATACATAGCCGACCCTGGCAGCGTAACACACCATCTCGTCTTTGGGAGAAAACCTCGACCTTTTGATCTCTGAATGGTTCTTTCAACTTAACTAGACTAGGGACCCTATCCTGCTTTTCCTTCACCTCAGAAACTAGGGATGATTCTGAACTACTCTTTACCCATACACTACGATTTGCTGAATAAACTAAGCGAACACCAAGTCGAGCAAGCTGATGAACTTCCTGAGCTAACTTCTTCTTACTATCCTTCATATGAGAAAAACTACCCATAGACATCCTACTGAGAGCATCAACCACTACATTGGCTTTACCTGGATGATACAGGATACTCATGTCATAGTCTTTCAACAACTCCAACCACCTTCTCTGAAGGAGGTTTAAATCTTTCTGAGAGAATACATACTGTAGGCTCTTATGATTTGTGAACACATCAAAGTGTACACCATACAAATAGTGCCTTCATATCTTTAAAGCAAAAACTACTACTGCTAACTCAAGAGCATGAGTAGGGTAGTTCTTTTCATAGGGCTTAAGATGTGTAGAGGCATAGGCTATGACCTTACCTTTCTGTATCAAAACATACCCCAAACCGACTCTAGAGGCATCATAATACACAATAAACTCATCTGAACCATCTAGTAGGGTCAAAACTGGAGCTGTAGTGAGTCGAGTCTTCAACTCCTGAAAACTCTTCTCATGAGAATTTGACCACTAGAATTTGACTTTATTCTGAGCTAATCTAGATATAGGGAATGCAATAGATAAAAATCCTTCAATAAATAATCGGTAATAGCCAGACAAGCCCAAGAAACTCCTGATATCTGATGGAGAGATAGGTCTAGGCTAGTTTTTCACTACTTTGGCCTTTTGGGGATAAACACTAATGCCATCATCGGAAATAATATGGCCAAAGAAGGCTACTGACCTTAGCCAAAATTTGCACTTGCTGAATTTGGTGAATAGCTGATGGTTTGTGAGAGTCTACAATACTATTCGATATGGTATGCATGATCATGCTCACTTTGGGAGTAGACAAGAATATCATCTATAAAGACTATGATGAACATGTTCAAGTACTACTTGAACACACGGTTTATCAAGTCTATGAAAGCAGCTGGGGTATTGGTAAGACCAAATGACATGACAAAGAATTTGACGTGGCCATACTGAGTTCTGAAAGCTATTTTTGGGATGTCACATTCTCTGACTCTAAGCTGATAATAGCTTGATCTGAGGTCTATCTTAGAAAAGTAACTGGCCCCTAAAGTTAGTCAAATAAGTCATCAATTCTGGGAAGAGAATACTTGTTCTTGATTGTGACTTTATTTAGCTGATGGTAGTCAATACATATTCTGAGAGAACCATCTTTATTACACACGAATAAAATTAGCGTGCCCCATGGGGACGTACTAAGTCTGATGAATGCCTTATCTAGGAGATCTTTTAACTATTCTTTTAATTCTCTAAGTTTTGCATGTGTCATTCTATATGGAGGAATAGATATGAGCTGAGTATCAGGAAGAAAGTTGATTTTGAAGTTAATTTCCCTTTTAGGAGAAACTTTGGGAAGACCTTCGGGAAACACATCAGGGAATTCATATGCTACTGGAACTAACACAAGACTGGGTGTTTCTGAACTATAGTCTTTGAATCGGACAAGATGGTAGACACATCCCTTAGATATCATTTTTCTTGCCCTTAGGTAGGAAACAAGCTAACTCATTTGGAAACTAAAACTAGACACTTCTATTTCTACAGTGGACTAAGGTATAGCAAGAATGAGGCAAATCCATGCTGAGAATGACATCAAAATTGGTAATCTTTAATTCGACTAAGTCTACAAAAGAGACTTTTTGAGATACCATAATTGCATAGTTCCTCTATACCTATCAAGTTATGATAGATTTACCTACTGGGGTAGAGACTGAGAAGGGCTCTGCTAGAATTTCAGGACTAACTCCTAAGTCAACAACTATATAAGGAGTAACGAAGAACGAAGATGCTCCTACATCTAGCAAAGCATAAACATTTAAATAGAAAACTTGTAATGTACCAGTGAACACATCAGGAGAACTTTTTTGATCCTATCTGAACTAAAGAGCATAGAGTCTATTTGGGTGTTTCCCACTAGTGGCACTGGAAGCGGCACCCTGCTGATTCAGGCGACCAGACTGGGTTGGGTATGATTATGCTGACCCTGAGAACCAGGCTGGGGACAATCTCTAACTCTGTGGCCTGGCTTGCCATATCTGAAACACATATCACTACCAGCTCTGCAGATACCCTGGTGGTTTCTATTATATTTCTGACAAAGCGAATTGGTTCAGGCACTGGTAACACTACCCTGGGGTTTAAGGCCTAGTGCCCTATATATATTGTCGTCTCTAAATTTTGGCACTGGAGCACTGTCTAAGGACAGAGCTAGGACCAAGGATTTTAGGTGGAACTGAGAACGATTCCCTCCCACTGACTTAGGCTGAGCAAAATTAAAACTACCTATTCTCGCTCTTTTATTCTCCCTTTTTTCTCCCTACTCTTAGCCTCTTTTATCTGCTGATCGTGGACCATGAGCCTAGCTATGTCCATCTCTTTAATAATTATTGTGGTCCTACACTCCTTGACTACATTGCTAAATGCCATAGACACAAACTTACTCATCTTAGCTCTGCTGTCTACAACCATACGAGGATCGTATCTAGCTAATTGAGTAAAATTTAGAGAATACTCTTTCACTTTCATATTTCCCTGCTTAAGATTTATAAATTCCAAAACCTTCACTTTTCTCAACTCCAGTGGGAAAAAACTTTTCAAAAAAGCAGTGGCAAACTCCTTCCACTCTATGGGCCCTGCATCTGCGGTCCTTTCTGCTTTCCACTGTTTAAACATTAGTGAGCCATATCCTGTAACTAATATGTGGCCAACTTAGCACTCTCACTAACAGTCACCCCCATAATCTCTGTAACCTTTTGTACTTGATCAAGAAATTTCTGAGGGTCCTCATCTTACTTAGACCCAGTAAAAGATGGAGGGTTTATTCAGGTGAAGTCACTCACACTGCATGAATACTAAAAAAAGGGAAACTTTTCCTAAAACATTTCATAGCGTTCTGTCCATAAGTATGACGCTCTACACACCCATGCACAAGACTCTACTAGATGCGGCTTTCAAATTTCCTAGGAATTTATTGAACCATAGTCTTTGATACCAAGTTTATAACCCTCGAAGTCTGTACCCTAGATGCTATATGGTGCTCGTAATCCCGAAGGACCACAAGCTAACCCATGACTAGTACCTTTTGTAATAACTGAATAACAAAACTATAAATATGCAGAAAATAGGCAAAAACTAGCCATAAGGTTCAATACTATAGATAATACTTAATACGGTATAACAATACCAAAACTGGAATATCTATTAGAAAATACTCTAGTATGGAAAGCCTTTAAACTGTCTGAACTGTGAAGTTGATGAAACAAGCCTCCAACTAACTCTGACAACTAAAAATGAACTGAAGTGCTAAAAAACAATTATTTTCTCAAACTATGATGACTCACCACTAACTCTATCTGCTGAGAATCTAAGTTGCTAAGGGTGCTCTTGAGCCCGTGCGTATAAACCTATGATATAAGAAATCATAGCACAAAATAAAAGCATGCGTCAGCACTTTAAATATACTGGTATTCTCATTGAGGTAGGCTAAAATGCATGGGTTCATATGCATGTCAATACTAACTGAATAACATGAGTATGACTAAATGAGAGTACATATATGAATACGTAGACTGTAACTAAGATCGTGATAATACTGAATACTGAATCTAAATATTGATTTATTGATATCTAATTTTACTGATGTTGTATTACTGATAACTGAGTAACTGTATCTGATAGTCTTAATTCTGTGGAACTATATTGAGTTCCATACTGAGCTAAGTGACTGTAACTGACAGTTCTAAATCTGTAGAAATAAACTGAGTTCTATACTGAGACTGAATTTGAAACTGAGAATGTAGGAGGAAATTATCTAACCAACATGCCCCTTTCTAAATAGATTGGGGTCCAACCAGTAACTCCAGTTTGAAGGGTGTCAGCACCCTGCCACGGGTAAGGATAAGATGAGTCACCCTCATCTGGCAGGTACTCTGAAAGACAATGGTGGGACCCTCAAATGGTAGGTTGCTGTCTCAACCTATGGTGGCTATGTAGTTTTGGAACTTAAGGACTACTTCTAAGGATCATTCCCTTTACTGGCAGGTGAGTCCTCATCCTTGGGTTCACTCGGTGCTGAATCCTACTCCCAACTTAATAGACACTAAATTGATTCCTAGACTGTACTAATATTGACTGAACTGTTACTAATTGTACTATTTGACTATACTGTACTGAGTTCACTGAGTTCTGTGGAGTGACGAAATACTACTGAATTCTATTAACTAACTAAGTACTGCTGAGTTCTGAACTGAATACTGTGGCTAACTTATAAATACTACTGAGTTCTATAACTAAATAAAGCCCTAGGTAAACAACTAATTTTTGAGGTATTGAATACCTCTAGGACTCGATAGCATGAAAGGTAAATCATAACATAAGCTTGAAAAGCATAATCATGTGCACTTGTTCACAACTCATTCTTGGAAATAATTTATCAAACACTTGCATGATACAACTTGCACATAACCTAACATGACATGATCTCTTTCCCTTATTAGTTCACATGAGTAATTCGTCAAGCACTTGGTGAGCATACATATGCACATAACACTAAACATCAAGTAGACATCATAATTCAAATCCCCATTGACAAATTTCAAGGATTTTACAAGGATCCGCATGATATTACATATTTATCAATTAACATCGCATGAAACATATTATTAAATATGGTTTAGAATCCCAATTAATCATTATAAACATGAATAAAATCAAACCCAACATGGAATTTATGAAATCCATTATCTTGAAGTTTAAAATTATTTTCTTGGACTCCAAGGATGGAAGGGACCCTTGGATGAACACTTCACATGCCTTGATTACTAATCTCAAGGAGATTGAAGTGAGTTCTTCAGGCCTGAATTCTTGAACTTGATGAGGCTAGGGCTTGCTCTTGAGAGAGTTTATGAGTAAAGAATGGGATTTTTCCCTATAGGCTGATTAATTTCGTGTTAAGAATGATAAGGGTGGGGAAAATAACCCATTTACCCCCACAACCAGTATTAAAATAATGCTAAAAAGGGTTTCCCTCACGTCGCAACCCCTGCTTAGGTCAAGTACATATCGCGACGCGGCCACTGCTCTAGTCAAGCAGCCATGGCCCTCTTGACGTGGGTCGATCACGACCCCTCACTATTTTAGGCATCCAAACTTGCCCTTATGCTAGTCCAAAAAATCCAAAACTCGCCTAAGATGACCCACAAGTGAACCTGATCATGATTCAATTGAAAATTGAAAAACTAAGGTTAGGAAAGTTGTGAAATAAGATTGCCATTTTACGAAGGCTAAAATGACTCTAAATGAGAATGCTTAGCTAAAATTTTCTAAGTCTGGGACCCTTTATCTACCTTTAAAGGACTGAGTTATGCTTAAAATTTTGCAGGTCTTACACTTACACTATCGAGTTAGATGGCAGCCACACCACTATATTAGGGAAAACAATTATTTTTGTGTATCTGAATAGCATATCAAAAGAGAAAAGTGACTTAATAAAAAATAAAACTATGTTTATAATCAATGTACTTTCACAACAAATAAACTATTTAAAGGATCAAATGAAATTAAGAGAATTGAATCCTATTTAAAATCCCCAAAATTGAAGCAAAAATTAAAAGTCTACAAGAAGTCAAAGATAGGGAAGTTTTTGGGAAAGAAAAAGGCATAGTGTTTAATTTCCTTATATTGAGGGATTTGGCGAAAGGGTTATCCCCACCAGAGCAAGACCTATTCAAATGAACCATGAATTAATAGAGTACTATAAAAAGAAATTAATGACTTTCTCGATAAATAAATATTAGACCTTCTAAATCTCCTTGGAGTTGCTCAACCTTTTATGTCAATAATAGTGTTGAAAAAGAAAAAGGTGCCCCAAGACTAGTTATCAAGTATAATCCTCTTAACAATATATTCAAATGGATAAGGTACCCAATACCTAACAAATGTGACCTTCTTAAAAGAACTTATAAAGCTAATATTTATAGCAAGTTTGATATGAAATCAGAATTTTGGCAGATATAGGTAGTAGAAAAGGATAACTATAAAACAATCTTCAATGTCCCTTTTGGACAATAGAAATGGAATGTAATGCCATTTGGACTAAAAAAAGTGTTCCAACTAAATCTCAAAATATTATGAATAATATATTCAATCAATATTTTCATATTTATATAGTCTATATACATAATATTTTAATAATTTAAGAAGATATTGACCAACACTTTAAACATCTCCAAACCATTTTAAAGGTTGATAAACAAAATGATTAGTTGTTTTTCTAAAAAATTAAATTATTTCAAACATCTATTATATTTCTCGGTCATGATTTCTATCAAGGAACTTATAAACCCAATTGTTGAGCTGTAAGTTTCCAAATGAATTAACTGATAAAACTCAACTTCAAAGACTTTTAGGAAGTCTCAACTATGTTGCATATTTTATTCATAATATTAGATAGTTTGTAAGCCTCTTTATCAATGTCTTAACAATAATTCATTGCCTTGGAGAATAGAGCGCACTAATAAATTTAAAAAAATTAAATCTATAGTTTAAAAACCTCCATGTCTAGGAATACCGCATCCAAAGGCTCTTACAATTTTAGAAACTAATGCCTCGGGAATAAGATATGGAGGCATTGTCAAATAGAGAATTTCCATACAGATTGCTAAATAATTAGTGAGATTCACGTCAGGAATTTGAAATGATACTCAGAAGAATTATAGTACTATTAAAAAGAAATTTTTGCTTTAGTACTATGCATTACTAAATTTCAAGATGATTTAATAAACAAAGAATTTTTACTAAGAGTATACTACAAAGCAACCAAAGATGTTTTACAAAAATATGTTAAAAATTTAATTTCAAGAAAGATATTTGTCAGATCGCAGGCTTTGTTATCTAGCTTTGATTTTCAAATAGAATTCATAAAGGCAGAAAACAACTCTCTCCTAAATTTCTTGACTAGAGAATTTCTGCATGAAAATAATGAGATTCGAAACAATAGAAATAAGACCTTTGAGGCCTCCATTTCAACTTGAATATAAAAAGATATTCCATATTGGAAGAATTTTCATCTCTATAAAAGAATCCATCAGTAGTTTTTTAACAGCCAATAAATTATTTCTACCAAGAGACATATTTACAAGTAGGATTAACAATTATATATTGTAATTTGAAATGATAACTTTGCCAATTATGACACTTGATAAATATATGATGATTTTTGAATAGTAGGGTTACAAAACCTTTTTATACAAATTCAAACTACATGAAAATATATAAATATTCACAAAATATTATGAGTATGAGATTTCATTAAATCTGTAAGTAACTTTTGAATAGATAACTAAAATTTTTAGTTTTCTAATATATAAATTTAATTATTATACGAAATTCTTATTTTGTCCTTTATTGTATTTTTCAATAAAAGGTTTTCACAGGTGAATATTTTCTTTTACAAATACATTTATCGATTCAGTATTAATCGAGCAGATGAAAAATACAATTTTGAAAAGTTTTAGGTAGAGAAGAATATCTCTCCACTATTGAAAAATATTAGATAGTTTTTTATATATTATTATTCTTTCTAAAGGATCAAATATTAAAGGATAAACACCATCAATAAATTTACATCATGTTTCTCCTCAAGGAAGGGATCCAACCTTTCAAAGAAAATAATAGAGGGATTAGATATTGCGCCCGTAATAGAAACATGATGGGTCAACAAGGGATAGCACAAAATATATTTCATCTTTTAAAAATAACTGATCCAATATTTCTTCAACAATTAAATTAGATTAATACAACAAAAGGAACATGC